>NC_077229.1:512389873-512689873 GCF_027887165.1 Monodelphis domestica
GGCTTTAGAATAGAAAATGGAAGTTTCCTTGGTTCAAACTTGGAACATGTTTCCATTTTCAAATAGACATTGAGTAACCCTTTTCATTCTTTCTGTCAGACTCCAAAGTCTAGAAAGAAGTCGGAATGATTTATTGTTGTATCATTTTTAATACTGAAGCCAGAGATTTCTTCTTTGAAGGTTTCTGAGTCCTTGTATCTGAGTCTGTTGATAGTTATTGCCATCTTAACCCTGGAACTCATGAAAAGGATAGGGAAGATGAAAGGTAGGAGCTTCTGTCCCTTCAGCCCAGGAAGATGTGGCTAGGAATTCTTCATCTTCTAGTTACTACCTCAGTTCCCCCATCTGTTAAATGAAGGGATTGGATTAGTTCTTCTCTAGGGCACCTTTCAGCTGTAAATCCTATACTTTAGTAAATACTGGGATATTCGCCCCCTTGCAACCTCTCTTCCCCATGTTTCTGTTCCAAAGTAGCTAAGTAAGGTCCAGCCAGCTAGTTGGTATAGTGGACAGAGGGTTGAATTTTGAGTCAGGAAGACCTGAGGTCAAATCCTATTTTAGGTACTTGGGTATGGTGGTCTGAAGCAGCGTCTATCTGCCTCAACTGCCTCATCTGTAAAATGAAGGTAATAATAGCACCTATTTCCCAAGGTGGTTGTAGGATCAAAGAGACCGACATTTTGTAAACCTTAAAGTGCTTTATAAATGTTAGCTATTATTCTCAAAGGATAGGCTTTGCCTTTGAAGCTGGTAAGACAGAAGGAAAAAACAAGGGGGAAGAGGCAGCACCAGAGAAGTTTCTGCAGTGCAAACACAGTGGCTACTGGAAAAAAACTGAGACTGGTTGTTGTTTTGGTGTGCTTTGGTTTGGGGGCAGGGATGCTTCATGTAAGGGAGAGATGACACTGAATGATTGGAGGACTTTTCTACATCTTTGCAGATCTCTTTTAAGAAACTGATAGACATAGCTTAGTCTTATGAAGCCGTGAAGACTGGCAAGGGAGAGATGAGGGAGAGGAGTTGTAAGAGGGGGAAAGAGGAAGAAGGAAAAAGGGAAAAGAAGAGAAAGGAAAGGACAGGAGGGAGATGAAGAGAGGAGGAGAGGGAGAAGAAAAGGGGAGAGGGAGGAAGGAGGACGGAGAAGTAAATAGAGACAAGAGAGGGAAGGGAAGACAGAGAAGGAGAGAGAGGAATTGAGGGAGAGGGAGGAAATGGGATGGAAATAGAGAGAGGAAGTGAAAGGAAAATGGAGGGGAAGGGGGAGGAAAGGAGGAGGTGGAGGAAGATAAAGAGAAGGGAATGGTGAGGAAGAGAGAGAGAGAGAGAGAGATTGAAAGAGAAAGATAGGAAGAAGACAGAGAGGGGAGGGAGAAGAAGAAAGGGAGGAGAGAGGGAAATAGGGAAAGTAAGAGGGAGAAGGAGATGGAAAGGGAAAGGAAAAACAGAGGAGAGGAAAAGGCTATCACCTGATTCCCCTTATATACAGCAGGGAGGTAAGGCAGCTTTTGTAGGGGAAAAAAGCCTTTTCCTAGGAAGGCTTCAGAGGAGAGACTGTGATTTTGATGATTTGCACACATCTTTGAGCCTAATGGTTATTCACTCAGAGATATACATAGTTTATCCTCCATTTAATAGAACTTTCCTTTGTAATAAAATAATGCTTGCAGCTAGGGAGTCAGTCTCATTATACTAAGGAAAATACATCAATGTCCTTCTATTCCTTGTCTGGGGGCTAGAAGCTAAGACAGTTTGAAAATCCACGCAAATATCTTTCAGACCTTTGTGTACAGGGACACCCTTCGACATAACAAATACAATTCTATGATCTATGTCAAAGCTCTAGAACAAATGACAAAGGGTCATTAATCTTGGGTAGAAGTCAAGTCATTTATAGAATCACAGATTTCTAACCAGAAGGAACCTGAAGAGTCATCAAGTTCAACGACTTCATTTTACAAATGAGAAAACTAAGGCACTGGGTAAGTAACTTGCCCAGGATCACATAGCTAGTGTCTCAAGCAGGATTTGAACTTTTGTTTTTCTGATTCCAATCCTAGTGTTCTTTCCAAGATGGTGAAGTAGAAAGTGTACATTCATAGTCAGAGAACTTGAATTCAAATCTTGGCTCTGCTTTGAATTGCTTTTATGACCTAGTCACTTATGACAAGTCACTTAACCTCTCTAGGCTGGTTCCCTCAACTGGAAAATGGGAGGGGAATGTTGGTTTCATTATCTTGAAGGTACCTTCCAGCTCTAAGCCTATCACTCTATCTGTGAAAGGGGAGGTTGACTCAAACTCCTTGCTTGTGAATAGCTGTTTAGGTCATATGCATTCATATACTACAACCAGAGATATGCTGGTAAAATCTTAGTAACTGGTTTTCAAAAAATAAAATAAAAAATAAGGGGGTGTACGGTGACATACTTAAAAAAATTTTAAGTCCTTATCTTTTGTCTTAGAATCAATAATGTGAATTGGTTACAAGTTAGACAAGTGGTAAGGGCTAGGCAGTGGGGATTAAGTGGCTTGCCCAGGGTTCCACAGCTAGTAAGTGTCAGAGGTCAGATTTGAACCCAGGACTTCCCAACTCTAAGCCTAACTCTCCATCCACTGACTCACCTAGCTATCTCCCACACTTTTAAGTTTGATATGTATTATTACCATTTTCTCTATAACTTTTTAAAGTTCAGATAATCAACAAAATAATATATAAAGTCCTGATTTGAAGTATAAATCACTTGTAGTATGTGTGAAAGAGAATTTTTTGAAATCTCAACTTAATCAATCAAGTACTTGGAGTGCTCCACTGTTTTAACTTAATCAGTCGGGAACTTGAGGATCCTTTTGATAAAAGTTCACACCCACAGAGGATGGGAGATGGATCCCATAGGCACTGTCCTCTGAGCAGTGCCAGACAAATTAAGAAACTATGATTGGTTCCTGAGTTGTGATAGGCCAGCCCACAGTGAAAGGAAGTAGCAACCAGAGAGACAGTAAGTGACATGGAAAAAATTGCTTATATAAACCAGCCAAGAGCATTCTGATTGATTCTGTTGTGCTGGTGGCTCTTGCTGAAAGAGGGATTCTTCTGCATGGTGATTCTATGTTGGTGGCTTGAGGAGTTTGGCTTCAGTGACCCCCTTAGTGTTGAGGGGGCACTGGTAAGAGACACTGGCTCTTTGACTCTTCTCTGTCAAACCCATTTTAATTATTACATATGATTGTTGGTTTTCATATTCAAAGAGGACCAAAATAACCTCACTATGTTGGGGTCGATGTACAGTGTATCAGACTGACACTGATCAAATCAGTATAAGTATGGAAGGCTCTACTACAGACTGAGAGAAAATAATCTTCATTTGGGATGGAGATGTCTCCAAATTTATGCATCTCACATTTCTTTCATACTACTGCAATTCAAGTTACTTGCCCAGGGTCACACAGCTAATAAATGTCTGAATCCAGATTTGAACTCAGGATCACAAGTCTGCCTGACTTCAGGCTTGACTCTGTCCATTGTGTATAAAAGTCCACCTAATATAAAAGTCATTGGTATTATAAACCATGAAATTATTCCAAGCTATAAATATTAACATTGAACAATTAACAATCAGCTCTTGAGAACCAGTTCAAGCTGGAGTCCACATACCACAAACCACATAGGAAAAACCCCTTCCTCTATACCACCAACCAAAAGGTTAACGACCAACCCTAAAACAGAACAAATTCTCTCTAGTAATGTGTTCTATGAAGAAGGGGTTATTTGGACCAAGAATTTTCTCATACATCAGGTATGGCATTCATTGATTCATTCCTGTGCATCTCTTTGCTTCCTCAAATAGCTTGGTCTCCATTTAGTTGTCTCTTGTGACTATTGTTCAAGGGTGAGTTCCCAGGAAATGGAAATGAAGAGTAGCGTGGTAGCACCCCTACTCTCATTGTGCCCACATATTTCTGTAAAACAGAGCAATGGGTCTAGCCCCAAGTCTTGCTATTGAATCTTGCTGGGGAGTGGTTAGTGACAATTGGATTCCTTATTCATTTTAGGGAAAACTATAGAGAATGATCTTAGATTTGTGTAGGCAAGGGAAGGTTTAGTTCCCTTCCAACTCTCCCAGTTCAGTAGATATAGTCAAGGGATATATATCACAGGTGGCAAAGTTTTTATGTGTTAACAAAGTGATAACACCTTCTTAAAGTCTTATAAAACATGGTGGCCTCTTTGAGTCTAAAGGGAGCAATATCATTGGATTAAGAAATATTGGCCATCCTCTTAGAGAGTCTTAAATTATAATATTCTGAGCATGTGGAAATTTCACACTAACCTGTAGCCTTTTTCCCTAGATAATCTTTTGATTTTAAAGAAAAAAAAGTTTAATCTTAAGATTGAAGCTGCAACCTGCTTCTTTCTTGACTTGCTGAATAAGGGGGGGGAATAAAACTTTTTGTTTATCCATAAACAAACCTTTTAAAAGAGTGCAGTAGAGAAAAGTGGAAGTGAGCTCTGTACAACTATTCTAAAGGTCTCATGACTTTTGATATTAGAAAGACCCACCTCTTATCCAGAGTAAGCTCAGAGTACTCTAATGAAAGAGGCTTGGGAAAGGGATGTCACCAAGAACCTCAATTGGAGTACCAGAAGGAAGTGGGTGCTTTTTGCTGGGAATTCAGAGGGCGAAGGTATGCAGTCCCAGCTCTCAGAAGGGAAGGCAGCTGACCACACATGGCTGGAGCCTTCTGTTTCTCTGGACCACTTTTTTATTATTTAATAAATAATCATAAATTAAGATACAGTCTCCAGAGATTTCAAGTCATAACAAGCAAATTCTCAGAGTTTGTCATTTTGAGTCAGTTGAGGTAGTCTGAGAAGAACTCAGCTCTCCAGATCTTAAGATACTTGAATTTCCTTTTCCCTTTTCTCCAATCCCTATCAATCACAGCATACAGCTGTAGAGCTTACTGACTTAGAAGGAAATGCCTCATCCAGCATTTGGAGAGTTCATTTGAGAGAATTCAGGACACAGTCAAGGGAGCAGAGACACATACTCCATACAGACATAGATGCATAAAAGCTGTCATTTGAGGCAAGAAGCAGTTTCTGGGAAAAAAAATATATTTGGTAGGTTGGGAAAAAAATCAATGGACACAAGAGAAAACTTTCTATGGTAATTAGGAGCCAGGTCTAGTCTTCTGAAGGGACTCCAGGAAGAGAGAAAACATGGAAGCTCTCTGGTTCCAGAGCCATAAAATACCTTGGCCATATGGCTACCCTACACGTGTGCCTCAATGCTATGGGACTCTGTGCCCACTCTTCCCATGCTCCCTGTGTATATTTGTGTGAAGGATGTCCGAGGCTTATTTGGGGAAAGTTTTATAATTATTGTTCTTATTATATCATCTTAGCAAATGCCTTTGCTAGGAGTAACTACAACTACTAGCTGACTTAATGGGAAGCATAATGGGGTGGGGAGGCTTTATAAGCTATAGTTTTAGGAGCAAGTACTCCTAGGGTACCCCCTAAAACCTAAAGTGTCAGACACTCTTTGGGGACCCGACTGACAAATTTGAGCACCACTCAGAAGTGGTGACCCAGAGGGGGCATTATATTTCAAAGCTCTCAGATCCAATCCTGGAATATACTACATCATTTCATCTGGGTCTGGGAGAAAAATATTTCATTCATTCAATAAGCATTTGTCAAGTGTACACTTTGAACTAGGTCCTATCCTAGGCTCTGGGATTACAAATTAAAAAAAAAATTAGGCCCTATCTTCAGGAGCTGACCTTTTATTTGGGGAAACAATATATACAAAGATGACAGAAGGCAAAAATTAGGACTGAAGAGACACCTATCAGCAATGAGTCCGGAAACTTGCAGATATTGTTGTTCAACGATTTCATTCATGTCCAACTTTCCGTGACCCCATTTGGGCTTTTCTTGGCAAAGATACTGGAATGGTTTGTCGCCCATTTTATAGGGGAGGAAACTGAGGCAAACAGGGTGACATAACTTGTCCAGAGTCACCCTGCTTGGAAGTATCTAGAGACTGGATTTGAACTCATAGAACATGAGTCTTCCCGATTCCAAGCCCAGTGTTCTGTGCCACTTAGCTGTCCCAAACACCTGATAGTCATCTAATAGTAAGGACAAAGGCCTCCCCTTTCCATCCTGTTGTTCCTCAGGGATGTAACCTTATTTTCCCAATCCATGGAATCCTTAGTCAGAGAAGAAGAGATGAGAATATTGTCTCTGATAAGAATTTTGCAAACTTTGGGAAGATGAAGATGACCTCTTCAAGAGGCTAAATGTGGAATGAGTGACTGCCCTGAATCCATCAGGGCTCTTGAGCATGGAAGCCTGAGGTTCTTGTTATTTATTAAGCTCTTACTTTCTGTCTTGGTCTCAATTCTAAGTCAGAAGAGAGCAGGGGCTAGTTTATGGGGTTAAGTGACTTGCCCAGGGTCATATAGCTAGGAAGTATCAGAGGCCAGATTTGAACCCAGGTGCTTCTGACTAGTCTTGGCACTTTATACACTGTGCAATCTACCTTCCTCTAAGCTTGAGGTTCAAAGGATAAAAGCCTAAAATCTGACTTCATCTGCTAATAGAACAACTTTTCTTTGAGGGATTTCTCTAAGATCCTCTGTTTGAAGGTCTGCCTGACCCTGTGGACCAAAGTCTTCTATTTGGCCTTCTGATCCTGCCTTTCTTAAACTCTGTTCATTTGATTTCAGCTACCTCAGACTTCTTGTCTACTGCTCCTGCCTACACTCTGGAGGGTATAGATAGGTAACCTGGCCTCAGTCCCAGGCTTGATGCCCTGAATATCCAAATAGCATTTCTATGTCCTGTCTTTGGCTTTCTCTGCCACTTTATTAGGGTCTTGTTTGGAAATGACCCTAAAGAAACTCTTTACCTTTCCAAGGCTTCCAGGTCTCAAAAATAACAGCTTACATGTATGTGGTACTCTACCCAAAGAAATTTACATATTTGTTCTCATACGAGTTTCATGGCAAGCCTGTGATTGTATAGTCACAACAGATATTGTTGGACCCATTTTATTTTATTTTTTTATTTTTTTAAACCCTTACCTTCTTCCATCTTAGAATCAATACTGTGTATTGGTTCCAAGGCAGAAGAGTGGTAAGGGCTAGGCAATGGGGGTCAAGTGACTTGCCCAGGGTCACACAGCTGGGAAGTGTCTGAGGTCAGATTTGAACCCAGGACCTCCCGTCCTGGCTCTCCATCCACTGAGCTACCCAACTGCCCCCTGGACTCATTTTAAAGATGATGACACTAAAAGGCTGAGAGATGGTAAGTGGCTTGGATCATTAATGGCGAGCTGGAAGGGACCTCTGAAGAAATCTCATCTAACCCTCTCATTTTAGAGATTCAAAAACTGAGATCTAGTGATGTGAAGGGACTAGCCCAGAGTAACAAGTAATAAGGGTCAGAGCAGGGTTTTTTATTCAGGTTTTCCTGCTCCTTGAGAGGCCACAAAGCTTCTCAGCTGAGAAGAAGAATGAATCTCCCCTCCTCCACCTTTTTCATTCCACCCTCCCCTCTCACCCCCACCATACATCCCCTTCTGGACTTCCTGCTACAGCAGAGGAAAATCCTTTCATTTCAGAGCCAAGGCTATTTATACCCTGTCTTCATGTCCTTTCCCCTAGCGGTCAACTCATAAATAAATAAATAAGTCAAGGAAAATCAAATCCAAGTTATTGGGCTGCTATACGCTTACCCTGAATGTAGGAAACAGCGTGAAGAAACTGTTCCCCAAACCCATTACGTCTTTGCTTCAGGATTTGTGTGTGAGGTCAGTTCAGCCTGATGTTAGGGGAACGGGGCTCTCCCAGAGTCCAGAGGGAGAAGAATTGGGAATTCCACCACAGGCAGCAGGGATGCTCAGAGACTCCTGGAGGGAGAGCTTGGCTTTGGCTAAGTATAGCTGATGTATACTAAGGTTTTGTAGAGAACAGAGTCAATAGCTTGGTATTCCCTCAGATTCAGCTATTTAGGTGCCTTTGGGGCAACGAGCTGAATACTGGGTGGGCACATTTAAAAAAGGAGAAAGAGGGAACTGGACGCTGACTGGAAGATGCTCTTAGCTGGTGATACATACATAGACCCTTACTGGAAGCTCCCTATTTAGGTTGTCCTTCCTTTTCTTGACCAGCTGTTTGGAAGGAAGAAAGGCAATGGAAGGTGGCTTTTCTAGGGATTACCCACATAACCCAACATGGAAGCTCCCTTCTTCACTCCCTACTGGGTGACTGGGTGTAGCATCTTTTGATTTGCTGCCTGGATTGGTTCTGTCTTTAAGACTGGCAGAAGGAAACAAGGGTTTCTATTAGTGCTCACCCATGTGCCCAGCACTGTGGAAAGTGTTAGGGACACAAATACAAGCAAAAAGGGGAACAGCTCTTGCCCTCAAGCAACTTAGAGTCTCACAGTGGAAGACAGCACATAAAAGGTAGTTAAATGGGAAGAGGAGGAGAGACGAAGGTACCTTGCTCCAGGGTAGGGTGGCGAAGTCCAAAAGTCTTTGGAAAGCTGACCATTCAAGGACCCTACACAAAATGGAGGCCTCAGGAGAAAGGGACCCATAGGAAAAGGGAGCCAGTGTGCTGGACAGAGATTCTAGGTTGAGAATATTAAAGGAATGGTTGGAGGGTAACATGTTACCCTCCAACCATTCCTGGAGAAGTTCCAGGGTGACACATCCACTGAGGCATAGTTTTTGAAGTCCTTAAGTTAGGAACAGAGCTGGGAGGGAAATGCCAACTGATCAGCTTGGGCTGCTCCACAAAATGAAGACCCCAGGAAGAACTCTCCAATGGGAAAAAGAGATGAGTGCCAGGACACCTTAGGCAAGACTAAAAGCAGTAAAAGTCCTTCTTTATGCCCTTTCTACTCCCTAAAGAAGATTGTTTTCAATAAGATGTCCAAGTTAGAAAGCAATTCTGCCCAAGGGACAACCTCCATCAAGGCGGGATGCTTCTGGGGATTCCATTCCAGAGCTGAGTTTCTGAGCTTTGTGTGGTGATATCACTCACTATCTTGGGATGGAATTTATTAAGGGTGAAAGTAAGAGTTCGGGCTACTCCTCATCATCCTTGCTATCTAATCGCATCCTTATTTATGAGGGAATAGGGATAAGAAGTCCTCCATAGAATATAAACCCCTTTAAGGAAAGGACTGTTTCTGGTAGATGACTAGAAAAAGCTTGAAGATGACTGACTGACTGATTGATTGATTGAATGAATGATCCTGATTCTCTAGGAGTCAGAGGCAATAAAGACCTATACTGACTCTGTACTTAGTCACCATTGGATCTAGAAGTGGGAGCTCCTATCAACTGGTTTCCTTGAAGGTCATTTTCCATCTTTTTCCAAGTTCAGTCTCCTTTTCAATGCAATCCAAAGCATTGATAAAGCACCTAATATGTGCCAGATACTGTGATAATTTCAACATACGCATCAATATTCCCTCCAAACTCTGGCCTTCCAATGCATCAACCTCCCAAATTCCTCTGATCTCATCTTCGCTTCATTATAGCCTCCATCTGACCCCTCATCATTAGGGAATTTTGTGAGCTGATACAAAGCTTGAGGGAAACTCTTGATTGGTAGAGAGAATGCTGAGCTTTGGGTCATAGACCTGGGCAAGGGCTTACTAAATCCATTCTAGTGACATTCTTGCAAAACACACTTGGAGAGAGAAGCTGCACACATAGAGAAATCTGGCTTCTTAGTTTGTCTCTGGTTTTTAACTTGCCTTGTTAGATACTGTAGAGCTCTAGAGAACTTCTCCTTGGATGAGGTTGAGTGCTCACTTCTTTGTTGAGCTGAGGCCTTTTTCTTGATTCTAGCTGAAAATTAATTTATTCATTTATTCATGAATGTACATAGATAGGTGCTGCTCTTCCCATGTTACCCTGCATCTCTCATCTCGGACATGGCATTGGCTGTCTCCCTTGTGCCTGGACTGCTCACAGTCCTCATGTCTACTGCTTAGAATTCCTGGCTTCCTTGAGTTGTCCTTCACACTTGAAGAGGACCAAAATAATGTCATTATGTCGGAGTTGGAGGACAGTATCTGACTGTGGCTGATCAGACCAGTATAAGTTCTGAAGCCTCTACCACAGGTCAGGCACAGATTTGGATTGGGGATGTCTCTACAGCTGCATATTGGTGTTTCTTTTGAGTTACTGCAATTCTGCTTTGCTTGTGGAGCTCAGTGCCTTCTCGGATGGGAGTTGAACCCAGGATCCTTGTCTCTGGACCTGGATCTCAATCCACTGAGCTACCCAGCTGCCTCTATCTAATCAGTTATGTCTTGGCTCTCCATTAGAAGGTGAGCTCCTTGATGGCAAGGAGTATTTTTGCCTTCTTTATATCACTAAAGGTTAGCACAATACCTAGCTCCAAATTAGGGTCTGTAA
Organism: Monodelphis domestica; assembly: GCF_027887165.1. Classification (NCBI taxonomy): domain Eukaryota; kingdom Metazoa; phylum Chordata; class Mammalia; order Didelphimorphia; family Didelphidae; genus Monodelphis; species Monodelphis domestica. The sequence goes on from NC_077229.1 coordinate 512,400,323, forward strand.
TAGAAGTGTTCATCTGTGTGACTATTTCTTGTTGCAGTGACTGATGTACTCTGGCTTGTGACTAGAGAGAGAGAGATACTGAGAGATACTGCTGGAGAGATGCTGCTTGAGATAGAGGGATGCTGCCACAGGGGAATGCACTGGGATTTGCCTATTGATCCCTATTTGAAGGCTAATGGATCAATCTATTTCCTACCCTCTTCCTCCCTCACTCCCTCCATTAACCACCCGCTTCTTGAAGCCTTTTGGCTTCCTCCCTCCCCCCGAGTGGCCTATAAAATACTCTTGTTTTATTTCTCAGGTAAGGGGTTTATTGGGAAACAACAGAATGGGAAACTGAGGTAAGAGGGATGAGGGTTTCCCTAATCTATAATAAGAATTTGAGGGTTTGGAAAATCAGTCCAGTAACAACTGTGACAGAGAGACACTCAGAAAGATGGAGGACCACTATTAAAATCTTCTTTCTTCTTCACAAAGCCACCAAGGTCTCTCCGCCTAATTTCAGAAGTGGTCCTTCAGCCTGGGACAAAGCTAACAAGATTAGTTCTCAGCTTCTTCTCCCTACAGTCAGACTTGCCTCCTTTGATCAGAAAATCCCAGAGAGCCAGTCTCCTTGGTCAGTCAAACCCCAGAGAGAGAGACAGACTCAAAGCCCCAGTTTCTCCTCTCTTGGTCAGTTTCAACTCCAAGAGAGCCAAAGTCCCAAAGTCTCCTTTCTTGGTCAGTCAAACCAGAGAGAGAGAGAGAGAGAGAGAGAGAGAGAGAGAGAGAGAGAGAGAGAGAGAGAGAGAGAGAGCTAGCTTGGACATTTCATTCTCTTCACCCTGGGGATGTTAATGAGAAGCACTGATTCCTACCACACCAGTACCACAGCACAGCTGGGAATTGGACCTGTCTTTTCCAGTGTCACAAAGAGTCAGACATGACTGAAATGATTGAACAACAATAACAAAGCTGACTATTCTCCACCTTCCAGCTGGGATTCAATCTCTCCTCAAGCTCTTTTCAGGATGCACTGAATAGGCTTAACTTTTCCTTACATCCTAGTTTTCACGTAGAATAACTGTTTCTGAAGGTTAGAAGACTTGGATTCAGATTCTGCCTCAAAAACCTCACTTAACCTCTGAATACTTCTAGTCACCCCTCTAAGCAGGGGGACTGTCCTTTGTAGAATACTTCCAGGATGATCCCAAGGAAAAGACCACGTGATTTTCAGAGTGAAAAAGTGAAATGGGATAGGGGATATAATTAGAGCAGCAGAAACCAGCTGCAGGGTGCTCACTGAAAAATGGGAGCTTCCTGAAGGGCGCCTGGAGCATCTCTGGAGCCAGTGACTTGATTTCCTGCCAATTCTCTTTTTTTGTCCTCTTGGGGGTATTTTGTTTTGTTTTTGTTTTTATTTCTTATTTTTGCAACGGGGAAAAGTTTCCACAAAGGGGAGAAGAAACAACTCTTATGTTTTATTGGGGTGGGGGAGCCAGAGGAAAACTTGATCTTTTGTCATATTTACTGTAAGCCCTATTGCCCAGGGAGAGCCAGGAAGGCTGCCTACAGGACATGCAGCTGCAGAGGCTGCATGTACACAGTGAAGCCATCTAAACGTCCATGTTTTTCTTTGCCCTTGAGCAAAAGCCGCAAGGGAAAACTGCCCTTAGTGAGGCCGTGAGAGACCCAGAGGAGACAGACTGTGAGGTCTCTGTCTGTCCCTCTGCATCCCTTCCCCCACCCGGCCAAGCCCAGCGCCCTGGCAGGAAGTAGTGGGGCAGCGGATGCTGGAGGGATGAAAAGGCTGCTGTCGCTTATCTTCAGGGTTGGGGGAGGGAGGAAGGGTTTTCCTGTGTGAGCAACTCTGGCTTTGAAAACGAAGAGGCCAGATGCACTGATACGGTAAACACCACTTCATGATTCTCTGGGAAGCCAAGGAAAACTTTGGGAGCAGAAGATCATCAGGGCTTCCTTCCCTTCTCCTTTTCTCCTCTCCGCTCCTTCCTCTCTCTCTCCTCCAGCTTGGGAATGCGGTTGGCGAAGGGTCAGCCAGGTCTTTTTTTGGGACTCCTTCATGGGCAGGAAGACGCACGATCTGAGATCAATTCATCCTCTGACTTTTCCTGTGAAGAAGACAGAGCTTGTCTTCCTGTGGACGGAATGCCGCCCCCGGAATTCCCAACCCGGCGAGGATGGCTAGTGTGCTGCTATGGATCAGCTGCGTGGCCCCGCCCCCACCCCTCTCCTTGCCACCCCCCACCCCACTCCCGGCCAGCATAAAGCAAACATAAAAAGGCCATTGTGGGCCCTCTCCGAATCAGCATCTCTGATCGTTTTGACGAGCAAAGTGGGCCACACAGCATCTCGAATGCTGCCCTACCCTCCCGCCTCTGGACAGTTGGCTGAACTTGGAAGAAGCCGAGTCCTGGGAGGATGGTCAGGACTCAGTTCACTGTGGCCGGCTGAGGATTCAGCCCCCGGGTGTCCACTTACTTTAGCAGCTCGATTCAAGCCCTAATTGCGTGTCCTCAACCCCCTCCACCCCCCCTTGCTGTTTTTGGCTCCTTGTTTTGGTCCGAGTTTGTGATTCTTTCAGCGAGGGAGACCCGGCGTGGAAACTCCCCTCACAAAAAGGAGGCCTCTTTGGTCTCAGAGAGCTGGAAGCGCGGGGCGGGAGCAGGTGCTCTGGAGAAGTCGAGTGCTTGCTGTTACTCCACCCACCGGGTACCAGAGAGAGGATCTGAACCAGGGTCTTCCTAACCCAAAGGCTCTATTTACTAGAGGAACGGAAAACGCTAAATGACCAATTTAGTTTTTGGTTGGGTATTTTTTAAACCCTTCCCTTCTGTCTAAGTATCAGTTCTAAGAGGGAGTGCCGTGACTTGCCCAGGGTCAAACAGCTCGTAAGAGTCTGCCTCCTTTAACTTGCTTTTACGGGTTGATACGTTAAATTGCATTAAAAACAAAACAAACAAACAAACAAACAAACAAACAACGACGAGTTAGTTGCTAATAAATAGCCAGGAAATGGGAGGAGGGGGAATCTGCTAAATGCTGCCATGGTTGGGTTTCCGCTGAGGATGGCGGATGGGGGCACCGCGTGATTATAGCTCTTTCCTCTCTGGTGTCTGTGACCAGTCCGCTCCGGTGATAGGGAAAGTGCAGATGTCAGAGCCTCACCAAAACTTGACTTATGAGCTAATGACTTACCCTTTGAGGAATTACAAGTCATGAATGAGGCCATTCATAGACAAACAGGCGAAGGGACATGCTCCTTTCCATGGCATTGACTGTCTTTCGTAATTGATTGCCCAGACTTCCTTTGCGCATCCCATAAAACTAAAGCAACCCCTCCTGTCTTGTGCGTATCCGAAGGGATCTGTGTGGACCTGTTGGAGCAAGGAGACCCAGCCAAGGGGAGCAGCACTGTGTTCCCATCGCTCCTTGCTTTTACGCCCTTCAGGCAATTTCCAAAATGGGTACTTTTATAACATGTGATCATTTCTTGAGGGCATTTTCATCTCAGAAGCCGCAGATCTTGGAAACCCTTCAGTCTCCTTCCTCTGCTTGTAGCTCCAGAGTCCTGGGCAATGCTATGGTGCAGTGATACAGATTTAGGTTCAAATTCGTGCCCTCATGGGCCAGGGTCAACCTCTCCGAGCCTCAGTTTCCCTCACTTTAAAATGAAGATACACTTTATAAATGTACTATATGTGTGCATACACATGTGTAGGTATGTAGACATAACACAAATACATATGGTTTGTTTATATGTAAATGCTCATATATTCACAGAACAGAGACTAGATCTGTGATTTTACTGGTATATGGAATTCTCTAATGGGTAAGTTCCCTCTGCCAATCAGTCCTAGAGAGTACCTCAAAGAGGTGTTTGGAACTAAAATATTTATTGTTCAGTCCTTTTGTAGTTGTATCTGACTGTCATCTCCTTTGGGTCACCCATCCAGTTAGAAAAACAATTTATAGATGTGTGTGTGTGTGTATTGTGCCAGTGTATACATACATACATACATACATACACACACATATATTTTTGTTGAGTTGTTTTCAGTCTTGTCTGGTGCTTCATGACATCATTTGGGATTTTCTTGGCAAAGATAATGAAGTTCTTTTCCATTTCCTTCTCCAGCTCATTTAACAGATGAAGAAACTGAGGCAAACAATACTAAGTGACTTGTCCAAGGTCACACAGCTAATCAGTGTCTGAAGTCAATATTGGTTTCTTGACTCCAGGTCTAGAACTCTATCCAGTGTGCCACCTAGACATGGGGACTACTAAATCATACAAAAAGATCCCTAGAGTCAGTATATTGACTTAGAAAACCACAGTGTTAACATTTTCTGTTGTATTTTTTTTGTTAAATATTTCCCAATTACATAAAAAACCCTTACCATCTGTCTTAGAATTAATTCAAAGACAGAAGAATTGCAAAAGTAGGCAAATGGGATTAAGTGGATTACTCAGGGTCACACAGCTAGGAAGTATGTAAGGTTAGATTTGAACCCAGGTCTTCCCAACTCCAGGCCTGGTGCCCACTGTGCTCCCCCCAATTACATTTTAATCTTGTTTGAACAGCACTCCAAAGGGTCTTGAGCACCCACAGAATACATGTTTGACACTTGTGACATAGAGATCAGAGATATTAAGTGTTCTATGGGAAAGGACTTGAACCCAGGGCTTAGCTCTGAGTCAGGAATTCTGTCCACAATTGCCCGCTGCCTTTCCGTACACATACACACCTAGACATTTATAATAACACCTGTGTGCGAGTATGTATATATGTATACATATATAATCTGACACCAATCATATACACACATATAAAAACCAACATAGAATGTATCTGTGTATTGCACCAGTGCATGTAGATATGTGAATTATTGTGTACACATATGTTCATGTGTACATGCATGTATTGATGGCTGGGTAACCCAGTAGATTGCTGGATTCAAACTTAGGAAGACTCCTTTTCCTAAATCTATATCAGATCTCAGACATTTATTAATTTTGTGACCCTGGACAAGTCACTTAAACTCGGTTTGCCTCAGTTTCCTCATCTGTAAAATGACCTGGAGAAAGAAATGGCAAACCCAAATGAAGTCACAAAAAGTCAGACAAGACTGAAAAAAACTCAACAAATATAGAGATATATGTATGCAAATAGTGATACAACATGCACACACACATGCGTATATGTCTTTTTAATCTGGACTAAGTGGCTTGAAATATAAATTATATCTGTAACATACATATATCAGTGAGTGAATTTGTACATACATGTGTGTATATATACAGTGACACAAGTATAGATATATACACACACAAACACTCTGATCCAATGTGTATATATATATATATATATATATATATATATATATATAGTGGTGTTTTTTAAACTGGACCTCAGTGTTCTTGAGAGCTCCTAATGAGGAATTTTCTCTACCAAGCAAATATGTTCTTCCTCTGCAATTTCTTAGTTTCCCAAGGCACTGAGATGTGAAGTGACTTGTCCAGGGTCACACAGCCAGTATGTGTCAAAGGTAGAATATGAGCCAGGCTGTCCAGACTCTGCTCTCCTCAGACTTTCACTATCTACCTCAAAGATTAAAGAGGAAAATACTCAGAATAACTTAGAGCCCTGTCTAAACGTGATCAAGTCTTACCTGATCAGGAATTCCCAAGAGAGCTTTAAAGACTTCAGGAGCAAAGATTCTCAGATCTAGAAAAATATGATCTATTTGAGCATCAGTGGGATCAGTTCCACCGCTCAATCCCCCCACTCCCCCCCCCCCAAGAGTTGGGGAATCAGAACGGCGCAGCTCTGTTCAACCCAATAGACATTTCTCCTTGCTTGCCATGTTTGTCTGCTTGGTAAGAATGTTTATTGCCTAAAGTGCTTTCTAAACCTTTTGGTCTTCTTACAGTAACTACTTTGCGTTGGTTAAACTTGGTTTTAGACTATATACATGCTGTAACCCTCAATAGAATGTCAAATCTTGAAGAACTGCTTTATTTATGTGTTTGTTTGGTTAGCGTGGCCCCAGTGCCCAAGACAGCTTTTTGCTTTCTTTCTTCTTCTTTTTTTTTTACTTGACTTTGCCATCACCTGTGTCGAATAGGTGTCGAGAAATCCCATAGAGGATTCTCCTTCTGCCAGTGGAGAGGGCTAACTGTTCTTCTATTTATTTTTGGAGTATTCGCGAAGCTGCCTGAGAGCCTGGAGATGAAGGGACCTCTCCTGGGTCACACAAGCAGTATGTGTCTCCACCAAAGTCTTCTGGACTCTCTACCCCTTGGGCTCTTTCCCAGAGGCTATTGGAGGGCTTGTATAGACACCATGCTGGTCTGAACCATCCAGGAGTCCAGCTGTCTTTCCAGTACACTGAATATTACGCTAATTATGGCATGAAGAAGGAGAAAGAGCCAGACTTCACAAGGAACTTCCGAAAGAGCCGGGTTGAGGTCCCCAAGCGAGAGGGTGTCCTCCTAGAAATAGGACCCAGGCTTGGGGATGGCTAGCCCAGCACTCCTGCCTTTCTCTACCAGGCACCGGTGCCCCAGTGTAACCTGAGCTAGTCTTGGCTTCAGGCGAGAGCAAGGGAGGCATTTTTGAAGGGCAGATGTTGTCTCAACTGAAACCAAGGCAGTCTTATTGGCCCAACACCAAGTGTTTGGATTCTGGAAGGAGGGGCACGGGGCGGCGGAATTCAGTTTTCCCGCACTGGCACTGCTACAGGTCCTTGGTCTGACCTTGGCCTGACTGGTTCACAAAGCCTTGAAAAGGAAAAGAAAGAAAGGAACTTTCACTCACTCATTGTCCAGAGCCCAGGTTTCTGATTTCTAAGCTTTGGCGTGCGAGCCTTTTGGACTCCGGGAATTGAAGGAGTCATCTCGCTTGGCTGCCTGCACAGGGTTTCAGTCTTTTCCAAGAAAGAGGCTTTGTTGTTTGGTGGAACTGGTAATTGTTCCCTTGTGATTGCCAAAGCTTATTCAGTAACAGGTGATTTCTCCCCCCAGTGGAAGCTAAGTTTGGAGTTGGAGGAATGGGGGTGAGGATGAGCAGAATGAAGACTTTAGTGAGTGAGGCGAAAATACAGGGTGATGGAAACAGGGTGGATGGTATAATAACAATAACGACAACAATAATAACAATAATGAGGCTGCTGGTGAGCACCAGGCCCAGGGACAAGAAGACCTGAGTTCCCTGGAAGGTAAGTGGCTTAGTGGATCCTGGATTCAAATCTGACATCAGACATTTCCTAGCTGTGTGATCCTGGGCAAGTCACTTAACTCCCATTGCCTAGCCCTTACCATTCTTCTGCCTTAGAACCAATAGACAGTATTGATTCTCAGATGGAAGGTAAGGAAGAAGAAGAAGAAGAAGAAGAAGAAGAAGAAGAAGAAGAAGAAGAAGAAGAAGAAGAAGAAGAAGAAGAAGAAGAAGAAGAAGAAGAAGAAGAAGAAGAAGAAGAAGAAGAAGAAGAAGAAGAAGAAGAAGAAGAAGAAGAAGAAGAAGGAGAAGAAGGAGAAGAAGGAGAAGAAGGAGAAGAAGGAGAAGAAGGAGAAGAAGGAGAAGAAGGAGAAGAAGGAGAAGAAGGAGAAGAAGGAGAAGAAGGAGAAGAAGGAGAAGGAGAAGAAGAAGGTGAAGAAGAAGGAGAAGAAGAAGAAGAAGGTGAAGAAGAAGGAGAAGAAGAAGAAGAAGAAGAAGAAGAAGAAGGAGGAGGAGAAGGAGAAGGAGAAGAAGAAGAAGAAGGAGGAGGAGGGGGGGGAGGAGAAGGGGGAGGAGGAGGGGGAGGAGGAGGGGGAGGAGGAGGGGGAGGAGAAGGGGGAGGAGAAGAAAAAAAACAAGAAGAAAAGAAGAAGAGTTCAAATTCCACCTGAGACTTTCTAGTTGTGTGACCCTAGATGAGTCATTTAACCCTGTGTGCCTTTAGTTTCCCCATCTGTAAAATGGACAGGAGAAGGAAATGGCTAAATACTTCAGTGTTTTTACCAAGAAATCCCCAAATCACAATTGAATTGAACTGAAACAAGCGAACAACAATGATTAGGTAGGAACCAGCTGCTTCTGAATTTGGAAATTCCATCATTTTAGGACACACACAGAAGTTTTCCTAACATTTAACTAATGAATGCGTTTCTCAGGTTTACACCAGTAGGGAAAATCCTGATTTGTGATGCTTGAGTAAGTTGTAGACTTTGCCTTTAGTACTCTGCATGGATCTTCTATCATAGCTGAAGATAACCAGTGGATACTCCCATACATCCAGTTTTGTCTGTTGTTTCATATATTTTATAGCTAGGGGCCAACCCAGTCCCATGCTGGGGATGACTTATATATATTTTTTATTTGCCCACAGTGATCTCAATTTAATTCAGCAAGTGCCCACCTTAGCAAAGCGCTGTATGGAATTGGCTCTGCCCTCAAGGAGTTCATGTTCTACCTGGAAAATGCAACAACTACCCAACATCTCAGCGTCAGCTCTTTTAGTTGCCTAGTGTCTAATGAATGTTTGAGGAATAAATAGTTGATGCTTAAGGCTTGGAATCTCCTCTATACTTTGATAGTTCAAGGATCTGATCTTCCTCAGTGTTCTTGACTCCTCCAGCTGATGGAGATCACAATTTTTCTATGTATTACTTAAATATTTTCCCCCAGATAATGTGTTGACAGAATTTTCAACAATCATTTTCTGACATTTTGTGATTTGTGCTCTTTCTCTCCATTTTACCTCTCCTTCCATACATTATAATCCCCTATATACCCTGTGATCCAGTGACATTGGCCTCCTTGCTGTTCCTTGAACAAGACTCTCATCTCCATACTCTGTGCATTTTCATCTGCTTTACCCCATGCCTGGAATTCTTTTTCTCCTCATCTGTATCTCCTGGCTTCCTTCAAGTTCCAGCTAAAATCTTGTATTCTTTGGGAAGCCTTTCCCCATCCTCCTTAATTGTAGAGCCTTCCATCAATTGATTATTTCCTATTGATCTAGCTTGTTTGTATATAGCTGTTTGCATCTTGCCTTCCCCATTAGACCATAAGCTTCTTGGAGGCAGGAACTGTCATTTGCTTTTCTATGTATCTTTAGCACTTAGCAAAATGCCTGACATGGCAGGTGCTTATTAAATGTTTATTGATTGACAAAAAACCATAGATAAAGAAAAAACAAAATGTATACCTCCCTTTTAACAGTCTTTTTTCCTGAAGTTCATACCTTTTTTTTTGAGAAGTGAATGTGGAGTAAAATAAACAATATTCCACTTCCTAGTTTCATCTCTCTCATCCTAGAGACAAATCATGATACAGTAGGAGACCTGATTTTGGTATCGGAGACCTTGGGTTCAAATTCTGTTAGTCATTTATTTCTTGTTTAATCTTGGGTAATAATAATCTTTCTGGGACTCATTTTACTTCTCTATAAAATTAGGGAGTTGGATTAGATGCCCTCTATATTTCCAAGTCTAAACCTGAAATCACAATTCCCTTTATTTCTCTGATGTCTAGTTTTCTCATCTCTGAAATGAGAGATGAATTGGATGACCTTCCTAGGTAGGTCCTCTCCAGCCCTGAATCCATGATCCTATGAGCTCCATGCTTCTGGGCATACACTAATTTTATCCTTTATCAATGTATCTCCTTGTCAATGCTATGAGTAGATTATGTGGCTAATGCCTAGGCAGGTTATGTCGCTAGGACTCCCAAAGTTCACATCTCAGCTGATTGGAAAAGTTTTTGAAACCGAAACATACCTTTCTTTCCATATGAATTGCACCGATTAAAAAATGGTTTAATATAGAACAGAAGCATTATGCTTATGTGCAAAAATAAGGAGTGCTTCTTTTCTTGGGGTTGTCCTTCCAGGGTCTGGAAGCTTAGGCTCCGTTGTTCTTAATAAAGCCATAAGCTAGATAGAATCTTCAGATCCTGGATTTTGAACTGGAAGGGGGCACAGAAACCATCTTGTCCAAGCCCTAATTTTAGAAAACTGAAGTCATTTACTCAGGGTCACAAAAGGAGGAAGTAGCAGAACCCAGATTCCAACCCAGGTCTTCTGACTCAAAATCCAGGCTTCTTTTCATGGTACCAGGCTCCAACTCACAATTATGCCAGCACCTGGGAGTTTCATAAAGTTGTTAATTTTTTTTGTAAAAATACAAAATATTGTTGGAAAACAGATTTTGTGTTTTTGTAATATTTTTCTTGGTTTGGCTTAAATGAACTCAACAAAAAAAAATAAAGAATGGACCTTGGATAATTATAGGTTGGTTCCAAAGAAGAGATATAATGGTGGCTCTTCTACTTCTTTGCAGAGATGGGGAACGACGGAGATGGAAAGGGAATATGCCCCAAATCTTAGAATGACAAACTCTGTGTGAAGGGTGGAGGGTGGAGGGGTGACTCTTCGTGTTATGACTTTGCTAAGCACGGGTCACCCTGATATAAAGCATGAGCTGAGATTTTTATGTTCCTGATCATGGGGTATGGCTCTATTTTAATATCTGAAATCCTTGATGACTCACTAATGCTGCTCTAGTTAGGGTGTTCTAGTTCTAGTTAGGCTGAGGCAACAACCAACTTACTGGGCTGAAAGACGGACACCTGCAGGCTCATTTCCTGGACAAAACAACATCAAAAAGTCTTTCTCTTCTCCTTTACTTTGTTAGCCTTTCTCTATCCAGTTAAAAAAATACCATTTTATTTTTAATTTTATTTATTTAGTTTTTTTTCTTTCCAAAACTTTTACCTCCATTTTCATACTTGGTCCTCATAATAGCCCTGTGAGGTAGGTAGAGGCAGGAACCCCCCCCCCCCATATTACATATGAAGGAATTAAATCTCCCAAAAAGTGAAGTGAGATGGGTCCAAGGTCAAACTAGTGACAGATCCTGGGTTATAGTCTAGGCTATCAGATTCCTTTTCTTTGTATTATGTTAATGAATTCTGGTAACCCCAAGTCTAACAAATGGGTTCTGGAAGATGAAGAGAGGGGGAAGGGAATAAAACTATATAGGAATTAGGGCTCATGGTAGACTGGTAGAATGTTTGAACTGAGAAGGACCTCAAAAAAGCACCATTTAAAAAATTTATTAAACAATGTATATATCTGTTGACTTAGGAATGACTAAACAAATTATGGCACATGAATGTAATGGAAGATTGTTGTACCATAAAAAAAGATGAGGATGAATATAGAGAAATATGGGAAACATGAATGGATTCAAAGTGAATTAAGGTAATGTAAAATGTATAAATGTTTACATATTGCTTTCTTGGTAATGCTTAATTTATTATAGTAACATAAATGATTATAATAACAAAATAGAAACCGAGTCTCGTGTAATTATATCTTGGCTTAAAAGAGATTTGAGTGTAGCTTTCCCATTTCTTTGTGGAGGTGGGGGACTATTGAGTTAGAGAAAGCATAGACTGTGGATTTTATTGATAGATAGGTGAACGTGGCTGAACAATTTTTACTTCCCTTTTTCTTTTTATTCCATTATTATTAGAAATGGTTCTGGTAGGGCAGAGTTGCCAAACTTCTGACCAGTGACAAGGAACCAGATGAAAATATAATTGAGAAATTTTTGACAAAAGAATTAACAATAATTACATTTTGTTTAATAATTTTTATTTAAGATTAAATTTAAAAATGAAAGAATTTTAAATTTAAAATAATAATTATTAAAAATTCTAAAATAAATAAAATAATAAAAATACAATACAGATAATACTAATTTGTTGTTCTTGAATATGGCTCTCTTCTATTTGAAGTATGACATCATTGTAGTCATAATGATGATGGAGACAAAAAAAATCAATAATTTAAAAAATGAGACTATTCAATTATCTGGGAGAAAAAATGGAAGTGTTATCTAGTCAGGAATGAAGGTAATTGGCACAAGGTAAAGAGAATGTACAAGGATGTATGGATGGATGTGAAAAGAGTTTTAATGCCTGGATGATGTTAACTATCAATACTTGAAAAACATACAAATCATGTATTTGAAGATGGGTCTGGTGTTGCAGCTCTTTTAATTGCCTAACTTCTGCTCTCTTAAAGGTGGCAGAGAAACATGGGATCCATAATAAATAATATGGGTTCAGAGCTAAGCTCTGCCACTTGAGAGCCTGCCTTCTAACCCTAGGTATCCCTCTGGACCCTGTTCTCTTCTTCATCTATACTACTCCTTTGGTGATACCATCTGCTCCCATGGATTTTATTTCTGTCTCTAAACTAATGATTCTCCAATACATTTCCTGTCCCAATCTCTCTCCTGAAGTCCAATCTCACATCTCCAGCTGCCTTTCAGACATCTTGAACTGGATGTTTAGTAGACATCTTCACCTCCACCTGTTCAAAACAGAACCCATTCTCTTCTTCCTCAACCTTCCCCTTCTTTCCTTCCCTGATGCCTTGAAGTGCTTCACCATCCTTCTCAGACCCTCAGGCTTGAAACCTAGGAGTCCTCCAGGACTGCTCCTTATCTCTCACCCCATCTATCCCAACTGTTGCCAAGGTCTAATGATTTCATCTCTTGAATATGCCCCCTCCTCTCCTCTGATACTGCTACCACTCCAGTGCCAACCTTCATCACCTCCTAGCTGGACTATTGCAATAGCTTACTTGTGGGTCATCCTGGCTCAGATCTCTCTCCACTCCAATCCATCCTCTATTCAGCCTCTAAAGTGATTTTCCTAAAGTGCAGGTCTAATCATGCCATCTTGCTAGTCAATAAACTCCAGTGGCTCCTTATTGCATCCAGGAGCAAATCCAAAATGCTCTGCTTGGCATTCAAAGCCTTTCATAAACTAGCCCTCTCTTATCTTCCCCTTATACCTTATTCCTAGACACACTCTTCAATCCAGTGACAGCAGCCTCTTGGCTGCTCCAGTTCCATTCCATCTATTGGCTCCCATTATTTTCTCTGGCTGTCCCCCATGTTTGGAATATTCCAACTACTGCCCTTCTTGTCTTTATCTAAGTCCCAACTAAGATCCCTTCTTCTACAGGAAGCCTTCCCCAAACCCTCTGAACTCCAGTGCCATCCCTCTGTTTATGATTTCCTATTTATCTTGTATATAGCTGGCCAGCATATTTTTTACATGTTGTCTCCCTCATTACATTATAAGCTCCTTGAGGCCAAGGACTGTCTTTTGCCTCTTTTTGAAACCCCAGTTTATTAAATTTATTATTATTATTATTTATTAAATTGAACTGAACTACCTGTATGGCCTTAGGCAGGTCACCTTTACAGATCCAGAGGTCTCTAGGCCTAAATGTCCTCATTCAGTGATGTCTAAGATCCCTTCCTATTCAAAATCTTATAATTTTGTGTTTTACACTAGATTAAAAGCATTTCAGAGGTCTCTTCCCAAACATATGTCTTTCTCCTTTCCTTCTGCCGCCCTCCTCCTCTTTTCTTATGTTTCCTATGCACTTTGCCTTCCTCAAAAGTAGAGCCAACTCAGATGGCCAGGACCTGGGGCTGAAGACAGATAAAAGGACAGGCACTGGTTTACAATGCGTCCAGAGAAGGTTTGGATTTGGGCACATAACTTGATTGAAGATAAGTTTGCAAATGCTAAACTGAATTGTGTTACAGGACCCAAATTGAACTGCCTTTAAAAAGTCCCTCCTGACTTATGAGAAAGAATGTATCCACATCCAGAGAAAGAACTGTGGGAGCGGAAACACAGAAGAAAAACCCATGATTGATCACATGGTTCGATGGAAATATGACTGGGGATGTAGACTCTAAGTGATCACTCTAATGCAAATATTAATAATATGGAAATAGGTCCTGATCAATGACACATGTAAAACCCAGTGGAATTGCGTGTGGGCTACAGGAGGAGGGAAAAGAAAGGGAGGAGAAGACAGAAAGAACATGAATCATGTAACAATGGAAAATATTCTAAATTAATCAATTAAATAAAAATTTTCAATTAAAAAAAAAGTCCCTCCTCAGTGAAATTCAATTCATTTTGGCAAGTTGTAGGGAGGGTGAAAGGGGAGGTGGATAGATATATTGTGTTGTAATGCATGAATGATGAGTTCTAATATGGCTGGCATAACAGAGGAGTTAGGAGGGAGAATCTTCATGATTAGAATCAGTACGAAAAGATTAAGCCACATGGCTTTGGTTATAAAAGTGGGGGGAAATCACTGAATTAGGATTCAGGATGCCTGGATTTGGTTTCTGACTCTATTTGCTGAGTGACCTTAGACAAATTTCTATCTCCGAGACTCACTTTTCTCCTCTGTAAAATAGATTTTACTTTAAATATTTAAAAATATTTTAATTTTAAAATTTAAGTTAAAAAAATAACAAAGAAAGATCAATATATCTATATACTAGATCTTTCTTTATTATTTTTCAAAATTTAATTGTGATTCATTAAGAAAATTTCCCATAGTTACATAATTCGTATTCTTTCCCTCCCGTCCTCCCACCCCCCTCCCATAGCCAATGCGCAATTCCACTGGGTTTGACATGTGTCATTGATCAAGACCTATTTCCGTATGATTAGTATTAGCACTAGGGTGATTGAAACTAGATCTTTCAAGTTCTCCCCGCTCTGAGACGCTCTGATTCTATGATCAGCCTTTCCTGGAAACATTGCCACTAAAAACACAAGTTAAGTACACCTCCAGGACTTACTTAGCCCCACAAACAGCCCGAGACCACACCTTTTGCATGGCACCAATGGCAGATGCCAACCCAAGCAGTGAGTGGGTGGCTCTGCTTGATGCTGTCTGCCAGGGCGCCCTCAGCCCTGTCAATTGACATCTTACTCAAGACTGGTTTGGTGAACATGACACTCAGATCAAGCAGCTACATGCAGGAGCCGGAGGAGAAGCACACAGCCTCTCCTAGAACCTCCCACCACACGGTACAAGGAAACCCACGAGAAACCAGAGGCCCTGAAGCTAAAGCAAGGGAAGGAACCCACAGGGACGGCGAGGTTCAAACTCAAAGTCAAACGAAATGCAGGCAGGAGCACCCAGACCGCCATATACTTCTGGAGTAACAACAGGCTCAGAAACAATATCGTTTACTCCCACCTCCTACACACACACAATTTTTCATTGGTGTTGAGTTATTTCAGCTATGTCTGATTCTTTGTGACCCCATTTGGGATTTTCTTATCAGAGATACTGGAGGGGTTAGTCATTTCCTTCTCTAGCTCATTTGACAGTTGAGGAAACTGAGGTAAAGAGGGCTAAGCGACTTGCTCATGGTCCCATGGCTATTAAATGTCTGAGACCAGATTTGAAATGGGGTCTTCCTAACTCCAGACCCAGCCTGGCATTCTACCCACGATGCCACCTACCTGTGGTATCTCCTCAAGTTAGGCAACCCCAAACTTCCTGAGCTATAGGGAGAGCACTGGAGAGTCCTGCCCCTTCCTCCCCAAATCCTAGCACTTCTGAACAATGGCAAGAGTTCCAGATGGGAAGTGAGTTGGTCTGAACTTTTTTGATGAACAGACCCAATGGAGAGAAAGGAAACATGAGCTCCTCTCTCTTTTAGTTGGAGTTATTTCTATATTTCTTTAACATTTTCCCCTGTCAGAATGGCAATTGTTATCCTTCCTATCTTATCAACAAGGAAACTGAGGTCCAGAGAAGCTAAATGACTCACTTATTATTACAGATGACTTTACATTCAAGTTTCAGAGCCAGAATTTGAGCTCAGATCTCCTGGCTGGCCTGGGGTAGCTGGATGGAACAGTAGATAAAGTGATGGGACTGGAGTCAGGAAGACTCATCTTCCTACATTCAAGTCTCCTCTCAGACCCTTAGAAGCTATGTAGTTCTGGGCAAGTCACTTAATCTTGTCTGCCTCAGTTTCCTCATCTGTAAAATGAGCTAGAGAAGGAAATGGCAAACCACTACAGTATCTCTGCCAAGAAAACCCCAAAAGGAATGTAGGACTTATATTAAAATCCAGCATCTCCAAGTATTAACTTTATAAATGTATTAATAATCATTTGAAGTAGAAGGAATAAAAAGAAAATAGAAGTAAAAAAAAAAACCTCAATTTTTTAACAAAATTAAGACCATGTAACTAAGTTCTCCTTGCCTGTTTAAAAAGCCTGCTCTAGGGGCAGTTGGGTGGCTCATTGGATTGAGAGCCAGTCCTAGAGATGGGAGGTCCTAAATTCAAATCTGGCCTCAGATACTTCCTGGCTGTGTGACCCTGGGCAAGTCACTTGACCCCCATTGCCTACCTTTACCACTCTTCTGCCTTGGGGCCAATACACAGTATTTATTCCAAAACGGAAGGTAAGGGATTAAAAAT
This sequence comes from Monodelphis domestica, assembly GCF_027887165.1. Taxonomy (NCBI): domain Eukaryota; kingdom Metazoa; phylum Chordata; class Mammalia; order Didelphimorphia; family Didelphidae; genus Monodelphis; species Monodelphis domestica. Next base: position 512,416,641 of record NC_077229.1, read on the forward strand.
AAATAAATAAAAAGCCCACTCTACCAAAACCACAACAGGAAGAGAAGAGAGCAAGAGGCAGGGCTACACCAAATTTATATCCTCACTGAGTGGGGTGCTAGGAACTGTAGCTTTTAGGGTAACAGATTCTAATTGCACAGGAGTCACAGAGACAGATATGACTTAAAAGACTCAACAACAACCACTCCTGGTCCTCCAAATCCAGCACTTCTTCCACTATTTGACACTACTCTCTGGATTCAACTCTGGAAATATGGAGAATAGTCAAGCCCCCAGGGTTCAAGGCCATGTTTCAGGGGCAAATGGAGTCATTTATTGGTTAGAGATATAGCTCTCATTGTTCTCTAACAAATCGAGTCCTTATTTTGTACCCAGTACTGTAGACAGGTGCCATATGCACAAAACTATTAAGAAACATCGATCGGGTGGGCGTTGAGGTGCCTGATTTCTAGTTATGGCGTTATCACAGACCAGCTGTGTGATAATGGGCAGCTGGGAGCATTTGTCTTTCTGGTGGTTTGGTCCAAAGATGCTGATCTGAATGCAGAGAGGCAGGAAATGGATGGTGGAGAGGATAGGATGATGGCAGAGGTACATGACTGGATTTAATGTGAAGCAAAGTCACATAACTTTTCTGGGTCGTAATTTCCCCATATGCAGAATAAATGCTCTCTAAGGACCCTTCCAGCTCTAAAACTCCATGATTCTGTGGAAGATCATCCTATGATTCTAGATGCTAACTGTGAGATACCATCATAATACCTAACATTTATATCTCTATTTAATGTTTCTAAATGTATCGTCTCCTTTGATTCTTACAATAACCCCGGGAGCGAAATGCTATTATTATTTTTAAACCCTTCTCTCCTGTCCTAGTAGCAACTCTAAGACAGAAGGGCAGAGTCTAGGCCAATGGAGCTAAGTGCCTTGCCCAAGGTCACACAGCAAGGAAGCACCTGAAGTCAAATTTGAACCTAGGACCTCCTGACTCCTAGCTTGGTGCTCTATCCATTGTGCCACCTCATTGTCTCAGATGCTATTATTGTTAAGCCTATTTTTATAGATGAAGAAACTGAGGCTGAGATTAAATGACTTTCCCAAACTTCCTTGTATCTGTTATGTTCACAGCTAATCATCATCGGAGGCAGTATTTGAACTCAGGTCTTCCTGACTGCAAGTTCAGCAATCTGTCTTTAAGCTTTACTAAGTGTATCCTAGTTAGTACTTATAAATGCAATAGGAATACAAAGAGAGACATTGTGTAGAGTGGAGTATTGAGTGAAAGCTCCATGAAGGAGGCAAGAGTTAAGCAGAGCCCTGAAGGATACATGGAGTTTGGATATGCGGAAAGGAAAGGAGATTATTCCAGGCATGAATCATGCCCAGTATCATCATAAAGATGAAGATAATCGTGGCATATGGGCAAGGCAGTAAGGAAATCTGCCTTAGTGGAATAGAATCTGGTCCCCAGTGGGCAATGATGTTAGATAGGAATGGCTCAACTATGGACGACTTAAAAAAGAAGAAACATTTGGATTAGAGTAATCAATCAGCAGCCATTATAGTTTTTGAAGAGAAGAAAGGAAAGCAAGAAATTAAAGTATAGGAACAATGAATCCTAGCACCGGTATTCTAGATGGTTTACACAGGGACCAGAAGGTATGGGCTCTAGTCCCAATGCCACAACAAACTAGCTGTATGACTTTGGAGAAGTCATTTCCCCTTTTGAGGTCTTGGTTTTTTCATTTGTAAAACAGGGAAGTTGTACAGAATGATTTTAAGCATTTCTTCTAGCTCTAATTTTACATGAGTTCTATGAGGTGGAAAGGGAAGAGAAGAACATAAAGAGAAAGACTGACTAGGAAGGGAGAACCGATAAGAGGCTGTTTCAGTAATCTATAATGGTGATAATGCTTTCCCTCTATTGTACCAGATTGCCTCTCAGGTGCAAGTATTCTTAGCCCTATTCTACAGATGAGGAAACTGGATGAGGGCGGACCAGGACCTGGTTTCCTCCAGGCTTTTCTGATTCCTCTGGGGCTCTGAGCACATGGGTTAGTGATTCTGTCCGAGATGGGGGTCAGGAGTGAGCCACACAGTACCATATCCTGTTATCTGTGGAAGCCTTTGCTCTTTGCTTCCTCCCCTGGGTCATCAGAGGATGGAAGTGTTTTTTGTGAGGACAGGAAATCTCACTGCTGCTTTGTGAAATAGCAGTCATTACCCTCAAATGGGCTGGCCTGAGGAGTGATGAGAGGAGAGCAGCAGTGAATATTCAGCTGTCTCTCTGAACAATGGTGCTCTCTGTGGCCTCACCCTAGAGTTTTGTACAATGAGAAAAAAAGCACCCTCCCAGACCCCCAATAAAAAAGGGGCCTCCACTAAAGAAAGCATTTACTAGAATTCCACAGTATATGGTTCTTACTTTATGAAATAAAATAACAGCTCTCATTTCAATAGTGTTTCTTAAGTGTACACAGCACTTTTGTCCCAACAACATTGTACAGTAAGCAGTGCCCCCCCATTTTATAGATAAGGAAAGTGAGGCCCCCAAAGAGTGAGGGACCTTCACATGGTCACACAGGGGACTTCCCAGCTGCAAACTGGTTTTTCCTTTAAAAAAAAAAAAGGATGTCTTTTACTTTCTTTCAAATATATCCTTGTTGCCTCCCCCCCCCCCCCGGAACATTTCATTCTCCACAAGCTTTCAGGAAATTTAAAGGGAATGGCACGGCTCAAGGACTTTTGCAGAAACCTTCAGAGTACGGTCTGGAATCGGAGAATTGCTCTTGCATGTCACCTCTCAGCATCCTGTTCATTCCAAATCTGTTTTATCAATCCTTATGCATTTGATTTAGGCAGAAAGTCATTCAGCTCTGTTATATCTAACTCGGTTCTGTACCCTTCTCTCACCTGACATGCTCTGGAAATGGGGTCACTACAGTATTATCATTATGATTGACGTCTTGACATCGGTGTGGTGGGACGGTGTGCCACAAGAATGGCATGGCGCCATGGAACTAAAATTATCCACAATGAGAGCACATCTTTAGGCCACTACAAATGCCACTAAATGTCCTTTTTATAAAAGCAACAGGCTTTGATGAGAAGGATCTCCTTCCAAGGAGATCTAAAGTGGCATCTAAAAAGCGCTTAGACAGTTTGGGCTGTGTTCATTTTGGAGCATCTGTTTATTTATCATACACTGTTTGATACACACATCACACCTTCTGTTTGCTAGGCATTGTGCTAGGCAGTGGAGGAGACTCTAATGTTAGCTAAGACAAAGAATGGGAATAATAATAATATCCCCTTCTTCACAGGGCTATTGTGAGTGTAGAAATGATGAAATAAATAATAAATAAATAAATGAAGGCTTGGTAAACCTTTAAAAGTTCAGTAAAGGTTGGATTGGGGTTCAGTGGATTGAGAGCTACCCCCAGAGATGAGAGGTCCTGGGTTCAAATATGACCTGAGACACTTTCTAGCTGTATGATCCAGGGCAAGCCATTTTAACCACCATTTGCCTAACCTTTACTATTCTTCTGCCTTAGAACCAATATACAGTATTGATTCTAAGAGGGAAGGGAAGGATTAAAAAAAAAACTTTATAAATACCACCACTGTCACCACCACCATCATCAGCATATACATTCTCTGTTTCTGCTTTTTTGCAATTTCCAAGTCTAGTGGAAAGATATAGTTATAATACATCATATTGTGTGACATTACTCAGAAGTCCCAGGACCCTGAACTAAGAAGGACCCTCAGCAATAGTCATGTTCCATCATGCATGGTGCCCTCCGACAGCATTCTAGCAAACAATCCTTGTGGCCATCCAGCCTGGCCACTGTTCCTGCAGCTACAAGAGCTACATCTATGGAAGACCCAATTCTCCTTTCATTGAGCTTCATGTCAGCTGTTATTTGGCCATTCCTCTCCCATCTTGTTCCTTTTGTCATTGATTCTCTTGAACTGAAGGTGAAAGACTCTACTTTTTCTCCTTATTAAATTTCATCTTGATTTGGCTCAAAATTCTAACCCTCTTAACTTTAGCTTCAAGGAGGTTTGTGAAATTTGTTAGGAAAAAAATTAGATCTTTGCTTCATCAACCTCTAACTGGAATTTATCATTTTATTACATAATTGTTTTTAAATCCTTAAAACAACACTGTGTATTGGTTCTAAGGAAGAAGAGTGAGTAAGGGTTAGGCAATGACAGGTCAATGACTTGTCCAATGCTACACAGCTAGTAAGCATCTGAGGTCACATTTGAAACTAGGACCTCCTGGGTTGGCCTGGCTTCCAATTCACTGAGCCACCTAGGTGTCCCTCCATAATAATTTTTAAACATGATCCTGGGAAAACTTCACTGGATTGACTCTTTCTCTCTCTCTCCCTCTCTGTCTCTCTTTCTTCTCTGTCTCTCTTTCTTCTCTGTCTCTCTGTCTCTGTCTCTGTCTCTGTCTCTGTCTCTATCTCTGTCTCTGTCTCTGTCTCTGTCTCTGTCTCTGTCTCTGTCTCTCTCTCTCTCTCTCTTTTCCCCTCTGTCTCTCTCTGTCTTTGACTGTCTCTGTCTTTCTATATCTTTGTCTCTGTCTCACTCCCTTTCTCTTTGTCTCTGTTTCTCCCTCTTCTTTCTTTCTCTCTGTCTGTCTGTCTCTCTCCCTCTCTCTCTCTCTCTTCTCTCTCTCTCTCTCTCTCTCTCTCTCTCTCTCTCTCTCTCTCTCTCTCTCTGTCTCTGTCTCTGTCTCTCTGTCTCTCTCCCTCTCTCTGTTCTCTCTCTCTCTCTCTCTTTCTCTCTCTCTCTCTCTTTCCCTCTGTCTCTCTCTCTCTGTCTTTGACTGTCTCTTTCTATATCTTTGTCTCTGTCTCACTCCCTTTCTCTTTGTCTCCGTTTCTCCCTCTTCTTTCTTTCTCTGTCTCTGTCTGTCTGTCTCTCTCTAGCTCCTTTCTCTTTCTCTCCCCACTCAGCCTCTCTTTGGTCTGTCTCTCTCTCCACACACACACACACACACACACACACACACACACACACACACACACACAGAGTGAGAGAGAGAGAGAGAGAGAGAGAGAGAGAGAGAGAGAGAGATTGATTAAGAACATTGTTATAGATTGTCAAGATTTTTGGGAATGTTGACTTTGTCTTAATGGATTAGCTAACCCTCCCCCTCTTTGTGTGATCAGCAAATTTGATCAATATTCCATTTCTACTTTTATCCTAAAAAAATCAAACAACAGAGCATCCTACATACACATCTCTGATCACTGGGAATATCCTTCCAATTTGACATTTGTTCATTAATGATTACCCTGTGGGTCTGATCATTGAACCAGATCTCTGCATCTAATTTACATGAAAGACTTTGAAAAGGCTTTGATAAAATCTAGATACACTATATATACAACATTATCCTGGTCTACCACTCTAGTAACCCTGTTTTACACACACATACACATACACACACAAACACATATCTGTCATAACTTGCCTTTAATCATGGCTTCCTTTTCTACATAGTCACTAATCATTCCCTTAATAATATGCCCCTAAATTTTGCCAGAACACATTAAAGTCAGTGGACTGTGGTTTGTTGACTCTATTGTCTTCTTTTTGAGGAATATTGGGATATTTCTCCTTCCCTCTTTTCTGTGGTGCCTTTCCTCGTCCCCATAATACATCAGCAATCACACCTGCCATTTATTTCAGTACCTGGATATTTTATTTACCTGAGTGTGATACCTGGAACTCATCTAGGACAAGTCAGTTCCCTTTTACTATCTTCCTACTTTTCTTGGGTGTCAATTTGCTTTTAGTTATTTTTGTGCTATCCTTTCCAGTCCAAAAATCACTCTCCTTGGCAGAGGAGTTTTTTAAAAAACCTGATTTCAAATCCTATTTCTTAGACAAACTTAGTGTGACACTGGGGCAATCACAATCTCCCTGAGTTTTAGTTTCCTTAGTTTCAAGAAAAGTATTTTGTAAACCATAAAAACTCTAGTTATAAATAAAGAATTTTTATTTGTATGTATGATCTTTTCCCTTAAGAATTTAATGAACTTTTACATATAATATTTCATTTTATCCTTAAAATATATCTGTGATGGAGGGAGGGCAATAATCTGCTTAAATATCATTAATTTCTTTTTTTGATGATGCCATTTGGTACTTGCCATGTTTAGCGCTTTCTAATTCTTTTCTTGAAGAAAGTGTTCATGATGTATAGGCCCAAAGCTTCTTTGTAAACCATAGACTTTTAGCCTATTTAATTTCTTTTTCTTGATTCATATTTTCTTATATTTATTTTTCCTATATCCTTACCTGCCCCACCCTTGGGAAGTCATCAATTATTGTAATATATATAGTGATATAATTTGTGAGGGTCTTAGTTTTTTGTAGAATTTCTCTACTCTTTATCTTTAACATAAGCTGATGTGTAATAAGCAATATTTTCATGGCATTCTTTTTGCACTGCAACATAAGATAATCAACTATCCCATTCAGTGATGTTTCTTATTGCCTTTGGATGCATAATAAAGCCAACTTCACATTTTGTCTCTCTGAGAAGAAACTAAGTCATTATTCCATCCTTCTATAATTCAGTTTCTCCAGAAGTATGGCACCCCTTTGGTTAGTGGACACATAGATGATCTAAAAAATAGTATGATTTTTAGCACTCTGTGCATCCTTTTCTGTTACAGTCAAAGCAGAAGGAGGATGTTCAGAACCAGAACTGAAGACCATCTTATGTTTCTCTTTAGTTTATAGGTTGCTGTGGCAAAAAGAATTTACCACCAAGTGGCTTGCCTTATTGGGGATGAACTTCTCTGTACTCAGCAAGACTGGTCCTCGGGAAGCTGCCCTGGATATTTCTTCAGCAAAGCAGGACCCATAAGGGCGTGTATTGCATTGGAAAAGCCACCAAGAACCCAAAATCTTCTCTGCGACACCATGAGACACTAGAATAAGGTCTCTTTCTTTGAGGCACAGAGAAATGATCATAATTAACTTGATGAACATCATAGACACACACAAACACAAAATCAACCCAATTATAACTAAAATTATGATGTACACACAACTTGATATCTTAGGACCAATATGGTCCAAGACTCCAAAGTGGATAGCAGGGAAGTTTCAATAGCTGGTTTACAACAAACAGATCTCTCCCTAGGAATAAGTTAATGTTGTCAGAACTTTTCCTCATCTCCTCCTACCACTTTTTGCTTCTACTTCATACCTGTAGGGAGAACTTTACCTTATTCCTCATTTTCTTGCTCCTTCCTCTTTTCTATTTTCACCTCTCTAACCTACCCCCAAACTTAAGTAGATTCACCATTGTTGGGGGGGTGGGGTTAATTATGTCTGAAACAATGCAGTCTGGTACAGAGGAAAAATATTGGCTCTGGAATCAGGGATCTTCCATTCAACTCCTAGTTCTGTCTCCAGCTACTTTTGTTTCCTTGAATAAGTCACTTATTTTCCATGGGACTCAGTTTTCTTATCTGTAAAATGTGAAGTTTGGACTAGATGGTCTTTGAGTTCCTCTCTAGATCTATAATATAAAATAATTTTACTAAGTCTCTCTTCCTCAGTAGGGTTTATCAAGCCACACTTTTATGTATTGGTAGTGATGGAACTAGAGTAGCTAGATGGCACAGTGGATAGAGTGCTGGATCAGGAAATCAGGAAAACTCATCTTGGATTTGTGCTGTGGCTTTATTGAATGATCATATTTTGGGAGCTTAACTCTATCAACTACAGGAGTCAATAACATTAAGTGCTTACTAGGTGGCAAGCTGCTTGCTAAGTCCTGAGGATACAAAGCGAGACAAAACACTGGTCTCTGTTTTCCTACAGCACTCAGCCTGATGGAGGAAACAAAATGCAATATACCAGAAAGATATAATACAGGATAACCTCAGAGGTTATCTCAGAGGGAGAGTAGGCATAGGCGGCTTCTTCTTTCTTCCTTCCTTCCTTCCTTCCTTCCTTCCTTCCTTCCTTCCTTCCTTCCTTCCTTCCTTCCTTCCTTCCTTCCTTCCTTCCTTCCTTCCTTCCTTCCTTCCTTCCTTTCTTTCTTCCTTCCTTTCTTTCTTTCTTCCTTTCTTCCTTTCTTTCTTTCTTTCTTTCTTTCTTTCTTTCTTTCTTTCTTTCTTTCTTTCTTTCTTTCTTTCTTTCTTTCTTTCTTTCTTTCTTTCTTTCTTTCTTTCTTTCTTTCTTTCTTTCTTTCTTTCTTTCTTTCTTTCTTTCTTTCTTTCTTTCTTTCTTTCTTTCTTTCTTTCTTTCTTTCTTTCTTTCTTTCTTTCTTTCTTTCTTTCTTCTTTCTTTCTTCTTCTTCTTCTTCTTCTTCTTCTTCTTCTTCTTCTTCTTCTTCTTCTTCTTCTTCTTCTTCTTCTTCTTCTTCTTCTTCTTCTTCTTCTTCTTCTTCTTCTTCTTCTTCTTCTTCTTCTTCTTCTCTTCCTTCTCCTCCTTCTCCTCTACCACCACTTCCTCCTCCTTCTCTTCTTTCTTCTTCTCATCTTCAGTCCTCATTTTTTGCCTTAGAATTGAGACTAAGCATTGGTTCCAAGACAGTAGAGTGCTTAGGGCTAGGTAATTGTGGTTAAGTGACTTGCCCAGGGTCTCACAACTAGGAAGTGTCGTCTGAGGCCACATTTGAACAGGCATAGGCTTCTTGTAGAAGGTTGGACTTGAGCTGATATATTAAGGAACCAGGGGAAACCAGGCAGCTAGGGATGGAGAAGGAAAATGAATCCCAGGCAATGGGGGCTACTACTTCCTATCCCCAAGCATTTCCCCAGGGATGTTTGTAAAGAGAAAATGATTTAAGATATGTCAAAACACCTCAAGACTGAATAAAGTAATAGGAGAAAACAACATCTAATGATCATATTTGTGGTTTCTCTCCTAAGTTCAGTTATTTGTGTTTTACTATTGCTACCACTTAAAAAACCCCATTTATTAAAAAATGGTGAACACCCACAAGGAGACAAAGGCTTCTATATTTGTCCTTGTTAAGGAGGAGTGGGGTGGAGGAGTAGTGGGGAAACAAGGTCGATACTTTATTTGGTTGATCTGGAAAACCAAGTTCACACAACCAGTATTCTTTGGAAGAGGATGTGGAAGGGTCCTGCATCAGATACTGTGCCCAGAAGGCCTTGGGGGACTGTGAATGTCAGACTGCTATTTCCAAGAGGATATTTCATTGATTTTCTTTGTATATTAATGGAGTTGGAACTTTCCATGTCTAATCTTCCCAAGGGTACGTTGCAGCCACAGCTTAGTTTCTGCTGTTTTTTCCATAGTCTTGGTGGCCGTGTTGTTGCAGACTCTGGCATTGTGTGAGTTAAGAATGTCTTCAGATTGTGGACGTTTATGGAGTGTTTCCATCAGGGTGCTTGTTTACTCTGGCCCATTTCCAGGACACCAAGCTAGCCCGAGATGGCTGCTGTTGACAAGAGAACAATGTAGGGCCAATCATGGGAGATTATTCAGCTCACCAAGCACCTAGCCCATTTATTTGTGCCCAGCACTGGGGCAGAATCAAGAAGAGAACTTAGGGATGCAGACATCTTGCTCTTTCTGCCCAGAGAGAAAGAAGTCCAAGAAGCTTCTAAAGAAACAAATCCAAATGGCCGGCCAGCCCCAGCAGCCCCAGCTTGACTTTCCCACAAAGTTCACAAGGTTACTTGGTCAGTCCCCCCTCCCTCCACCACCCTTTGTGGCCCAACAATTTAATCTGCTCTGTTTGTTGCCACCCAGAGAGTTTAAAAGGCACCTTGGAGTCGATGTGGGTAATTCTGGTATTACTGGAGGGTTGTTTTCTTTCTCTTTTCCTTTTGTTTTTAAGGAGTAGGGACATGTCAGAGAAGTTGTGGCATCAAGTCAAAACATCAGTTCCCCATCCAACTGACTTCATTTCCATGACAAGCTTCAAATCTCCATTATTGACTACCAGTGGGCACAGATAGCCCCTGCCTGCTTCTCTGGTGGGACTGGGAGCTCAGTGTTGGCCCAGCTTTCCTATTGTCAACTGACTTTGCAGGGGCTCTTTCTAGCTCAGCTGTAATAATATTCTCAGAGATGAAAGTTCTACCAGAGGCTTTCTGCCTGGGAGGAAGTTTGGTTTGGCCAGTCTTCGTTCTGAGAGGAAAAGGAGAGGTTTTCAATTTTTTCCTCTGGGTTCTGAGCCTGTTTTGAATTGAACTGGCCTTTGTACTGCCCTAAATTATTTAGATGTGGAAGAAAGGCAATCTCACATGTTGATTACAACCCTTGGTGAGTCTCAAAGCCCCGGATTTACCTTGGGATTGTTTCGGTAGTGCTTCCACCTCAGTTGGATTTTCAATGTTGAGGGCAGTGCCAGTCACATCACATCTTCAGGAACAGTAAAAAGGTAATAGATTTGCTTTTAAAAATAGTGTCTAGGGAGGACAGCTAGGTGGCTCAGTGGATTGAGAGCCAGGCCCAGAGATAGGAGGTCTTGGGTTCAAATTTGACTTCAGACATGCCCCAGCAATGTGTCCCTGGGCAAGTCACTTAACCCCCATTGCCTAGCCCTTACCACTCTTCTGTCTTGGAACCAATACCCAACATTGACTCTAAGACAGAAGGTAAGGGTTTTTAAAATGTTTTCTAATATTAGTATTAATTCATGATGCAAAGGGTCTGCCTATATAACTTATCAAAATAGTCCTTAGAGCAGTGACTAGAAGGTTTCTTTATACAAGACTCATTTCTTATATAAGCAAGGCTGGAGGTATATCTAATTCTCAAAGCAATGAATAACTTAAATATCTAGATAGATGGATGGATGGATGGATGTATGGATGGATGGATGGACGGATGGATGGATGGATGGCTGGCTGAATGGATGGCTGGACAGATGGATGGATGGATGGATGGATGGATGGATGGATGGATGGATGGATGGACGGATGGATGGATGGATGGCTGGCTGAATGGATGGCTGGACAGATGGATGGATGGATGGATGGATGGATGGATGGATGGATGGATGGACGGATGGATGGATGGACGGATGGATGGATGGATGGGCAGATGGATTAGACAGATAGAGAGATATTCTTTTCTAGATAAATATGAGTTCATAATCCTGCCTCAGACACTTAACTATGCGATCCTGGACAATTTACTTAGTCTTTCTTACTCTCTGTTTCATAATCTGTAAAATGGGAATGATAAATGAGATAACAAGTAAAATTCTTTGTAAATCTTAAAGCTAATACAAATGCAAGCTACTATTGTTATTCTTTCAAATGAGTCCAATACTTTTTTCTGTATTCACATTCAATTTATATATTTTGATTGATAAGAAAGAGGTTTGGGGCTTTCTATATTAACATGAAAGAATGAAAGTTTTCTTATTCAAATAGAGGTGCCCAGGAATTGTTTGGGTGACCTTCTCTCCCTTTATACAGATATACGAATTGGGACAAATGTTTCATTAATCAAGAAAGAAGAATCCAGGAAGAAAGATGATCGTTGGTGTCAAATGTTTGTTGTGTCTGACTGGGATTTTCTTGGTAAAGATACTGTAGTGGCTTGCCATTTTCTTCTCCAACTCATTTTAGAGATGAGGAAACTGAGGCAAACAGGGATAAGTGACTTTACTAGTCATTTTCCTAGTTCCCAGTTTCCTAGACATACCTAGTATTTCTCTGAGTTGGATTTGAACTCAGATCTACCTGACTCCTAGCTGTCTTAGGTGTCAGATACTACAGAAGGTTTGAGAAGGTTGAGAGTTGTAAAAAGGCAATAAGATATAGCAATTAAATGCTCATTGGTAACTTTGATAGGAGCAGTTTGAATAAGAAATCAAGTGTAATACGAAGGTTAAAAATCTGGGATACTAGAAGATAGTGGGGCAAAAGAGAGGAAATTCCGAAGCAGGCTATGTTTTGGGGGAAAGCTAATGTAATGAGATTCACAATCAGATAGCAACTCATCTATTCTTGCTCATCATGTGCTACTCACTGTTTCCCACTGAAAAGAATATTTATGCATGTGTGAGGGCTGGGGAATGCTTATACCCACTAGCCACCATCCCAGAGCAGGAAAGAGAAGTCTCTGACATCCCCACTGATCTAGGGGCAGGATCTGGCGGAGAAGTGGGGATGGAGGTCGGGAATTTTGCCTGGGAAGTCTAAACAATGTCTAGGTTTTAATGTTAGTTTATGACTCCCAGATGGGTCCAAGAGCTAGTACCAGTGCCCTGGAGGCTAATAATAGGAAGGGACAGAGTGAGAGTAGTGAGTTTCAATGCCTAAAGGTGATCGGTATGGTTGTGTTGGCAATGAACCCATCATTGTCTACCATCTTCTTAATCTCTAGTTTTTAAACATATATCTTTAGGGTTTCGCCCATAGTTCCCCTAACCAAAATATTATAGTTTCTAAATAAAACAGGAGCTTCAAAGAAGTCACTTTACCCCAAAGGACCTATGGTTCTGACCCAGTAGCCCAGTGGCTAAAAACAACTTGTGATTGGGACCAATGATTCTTCAATTGCTGGCTTAGAACTTCATCAAAAGGTTCACATTAGAGATAAAGACAAATTTTAAGAGTTTCACATCAGCAAAAAAAGTTGGGCCGTTGCAGCTGAGCTCCTCCCCAAGTATAATAAGACTCTTTGCACAGGTTAGACTTTGTATGTGGCCATTCTCATACAGATGAGGCATGTAATTGCCTACAGGACAGACTGAATGATGCCTCCCCCAACACTGATTGACCAGCTGGACAGGGAACACAATGGGTCACTGAGTCAATTTGTCAACCGTGCTACCTTTGGAACTAGCACTTAACCTAACTGGGTGTGCAGTTTCCTCTTCTGAAATTCCTCTAAGCCCTAAATATATCATCTTATGATATTGGGGATTCATCGTCACTTAGGACTTTGAGTTGACTTTGACTTGGATTACTATAAACCACCCAGAGCCAGAGCCAGGTTCAAATTGGCTTCAAATGCAAGTGCTTATTCACATTTCCATTTAAATATCATTATTATTGCTACTAAAAATAAATAAATATCTAAGTTTAGTGAAAAACACTTCTAAGGTGTATAGGGGATTGGGGTTAGATGAATACAGAAGGTCCCCTCAAATGTTTGTGTAATTTTAAGCTATTATAGCTTTATCTTATTTGATCTTCAAAGTAACTGTAAGGCAGATTTTAGGGGTATTATTTCCATTTCATAGACAAGAAAACTGAGTGTTTCAGTACAGTTGAGGATTTAAAGAAGCAAGGAAGAAAAACTCATGGGTCATGTTTCTGGAATTAGTCCTTGAGTCTTCTCAACGTTCAGAAACTTCAGATTTAGACTAGCTGGGTAATCTTAGTCCAGCCAGCTCATGAGGCTTCCATCTCCCCATGTGGGCTTGATTCAAATCCCCTCACTCCACAGTCATTTACTCTAGGCTAGACACTGGGCTGGACTCATCTTTATTAGCCATTCTGCCTTGTATCTTCCTTCCCTTCATCCCCCCTCTGATTTTAGGGCTCCTCTGAGGTCTCTTCCCTTGGCTGGTGACATCCTCCACAGCATAGGCTTTCCCAAGAGAATCTGGTCATATTTCTTCTAAGAGGATTCTGATTTCTCCCTCTCCATCCCACAACATCTCCTCTCTCCTACTTTTCTCTCCTACCCTAGAGATACAATTTCTGCTGGGTGGTACGGTGGATAAAGTGTTGCATTTGGAGTCAGGAAGACCTTACCTCCTAAAACCTATCTGAGACTAACTAGCTTTGGGAACTTGGACAAGTCACTTAACCTCTGTTTGCCTTAGTTTCTTCATCTGTAAACTGGGAATGATAATAGCATGTACTTCACAGAGTCATAGGAGATAACATACATATAGCCCTTCACAAACCCTAAAGTATTCTATAAGTGCTAGCTCATTATTCTTGATGAACTTACATATAGATAAATAAAAATTATGTACACACTTCATGTATTTGTAAAGTATGTACATACGTTATCTATTTATATATCTTATGAATTTTAAAATATATGCATATGCACAAATATAAATAAATCCACATCTAGACATACAGGGAGGCTATGAGAGACATGCGCCATTATGCATGACAGCATTGACTCCTATTATTTTAGAAATCACAAGAGAGCTGAAGCCCCTTCCAAATATATCAGTCTCTAGTCAGCAGAGCCATTAAACCCTTAAAACTTTGAAAATCCGAACCCAGAGGAAGTTAGCTAAATGCGAAAATAATTTGCTGTTTGGTGACTAGAGCTAAATGATTTGAATTTCCAATCAACAGAATGTTTGCACCATACTTATTGCTGGCAAGGCATTGTGTTGGGCCCTGAGGATATAAGGACCAAAAGAACAAAAACCCTATGGCAATCCCAATTCCTAAAGAGATTACCTTGTAGGAGGGTGGCAGCAGGTATATGGAGAAGTAAATACATACCTGATGGCATAACAGATAAAATGCCAGACCTGAAGTCTAGAAGACTCATCTTCCTGAGCTCAAATATAGCCTCAGACACTTAATAGCTGCATGACCTTGGACAAGTCACTTAACTCTGTTTGCCTCAGTTTTCTTATCTGTAAAATGAGCCAGAGAAGGAAATAGCAAACCATTCCAATGTCTCTGCCAAGAAAATCCCAAATGGGGTCATGAAGAGTTGGAAACAATGGAGCACAACAACAAAAATACTTGATCATTTATGAGGTAGGGAACTCCAATAATGGAGGGAAAATAGAGAAGACTAAGAAAATATCCCATGAAAATGCTATCTCTAGCCAAAGAAGGAATTGTGGAAATTTGGCTGCAGATCACAATACGCCATCTTCTACCTTATTTCCTTCATGAGATTTTTATTGTATGTGTGATATGTCTCCTATCACAATATGAGTCATATGGAAATATATACCCTATGAAAACATTGGTATAACCTTCATCAGACATGAAAATTAAATTTAACTCTCCCCTGATTGTGAAAATGAAATTAATTAACTCTCCCCGATTGTGAACATTAAATTAACTCCCCTGCCCATTTTTAGATTTAATCACTAAAAAGTGTAAACATCCCACTTAATCATTGAGTGGGAGAGGTCTGTGGCTCACATGTGTGAGAGTGGGTGATGAATCAGAATCGACTGACTGCCTCCTGGGCAGTCCTAAGCAAGGCTTTAGACTATGATTTGTCCATATAAAAAGTGGAGGAAGGCACAGGAAGTGATGCAAAAGAAAGTGTCTTTAAAAGGAATTACGACTTCCTGTGAGAGTCAGTTCTTCATTCTTTGGAGTTGAGACTGGAGAAGAATCTGCTGACTGGACCTGAGACCCTGTTTCTGGGGAGGCTGTTCTTAAATCTCTTCCTTTGGACACATGGTGAGTGAAAGGCTGACTCCTTTCCTGGATTTTCTGAAGAGAGTAGCCCCAGGAGAGACCTACCTCTTGAGAGAGACTTCCTGTACCCCCAGGTCCTCGGCTACAATGGCCAAAAACTCTCCGGTTAAGGACTAAACACTCCTGCCTGATTTTGAGCCAGGGGTCGGAGTAAATTACTTAGTCATTAGGCTAGATATCTTACTCTATTCGCCTCTTATTTTTTAACTTCACTCTTTCTATATTTTGTAAATAAATTGAAAATAAATCTCTTTGGAAAAAACCAAATTCCTGGTGACCCTATATTAAAGTAATCCAGTCAAAACTTTTATAAATTAACCCCTTTTCCCCCTTACACAGACTATTTGCCATCTTGGGGCAGGGGAAGAGAGGAGGAAGAAAATATGAATCATAAAATATCAGAAAACAATTGTCAAAACTTGTTTCTGTGTGTAACTGAAAAAAAATAATTTTTTAATATGTAAAATTGGGGGAAATGTTTTAAAAGAAAAGAAAATATCCAGAAAAAAAAGCCCCTGAAGTAAGACTTGGAAAAAAAGGCAGGGATTCCAAAAGGAAGAGGGAGGTCATTCCAAATACCTGGATAATAGTCTGGGCAAAGTAACAGTGTTGGGTGAGAGTCTTATAGAGCTCTTGGGAACTACTAGTTTAGTGGTGAAGAGGAGTGATCAGAAACAAGTTTGGAAACTGAAGAAGGACCCAAACTGGGAGGAGGATTTAAATGCTAAGCAGAAGAGTCTGCATTTTGTCCCAGAGGCAAGAGGGAGCCACTTGAGTTCATTGAGCAGTGGAGTTATAAGACCAGATCTGTGTTTGAGGAATTTTACTCAATGGGGAGGATGAATTGGAGAAGGAAAGGACTAGAAATAGAGACCAAATGGGAAGTCATCCAGAAGTTCAAGTCAAATCAAATAAGGATTTATTAAGCCTCTGTTATATACCAGGTACCAAGGATGCCAAGAAAGACAAACAACAACAACAAATCTTTGTTCTCAAGGAATTCACAGTCCAATAGAAGCAAAGACATGTAAAGAATTATGTACAAACAAGATGCAGCCATGATAAATTGGAGTTCATCTCAGAGGTAGGTAATAAGATTAAAGAGGAGTGGAAAAGGCTTCTTGCAGAAAGTGGAACATGAACCAACACTTGAAGAGACTCAGGAAACCATGTTATGGGAGATGAGGAGGGAGAGAGCCTCAGACATGGAGGACAGTTGGTAAACGTGGCCAGAATTGGGAAATGGTCGATCTAATTCAAGGAACAAGGAAGCCAATGTCACTGGATTGCAGAATTCTTGGGGTAAAAAGGGACAAGAAAGGTACGAAGGGGCCAGGTTAAAAAGGGCTTTCAAAACCTAACAGAGGATTCTATATTTGATCCTAGAAGTAATAAGGGGCCTCTGTAGTTGGTTGAATGGGAGTGGAGGGCCAAGTCTGAAGTCGTGAGACATACTCTAGGAAGATCTTTTTGACATTTGAGTTGATAGTGGACAAGAATGGGGAGAGACTTGAGAAAGGGAGAGAAGAGATGAGGGCCTGGACTAAGGTGGTGTGAATGCAGAGAAGGGGAAAATGGCGGGAATGACAAGGTAGTCTTTATTACAATTGCTTTTATATACCTATCTCCTCTCCTCCCTTTGGGAAAAGAGCCTAATTAGAACAGATGGCCTCACTGAGGCTCAGTGAAGGTAAATTAATTGTCAGTAGAATTGTGATTGATCAGTATCTCCTAACTTTAGAAATCAACAAATTGTATTGGTTAATCTATAGAGAGTTGGCAGCTAGGTAGCTCAGTGGATTGAGAGCCAGGCTTAGAAATGGGAGGTTTGGGCACTTCCTAGCTGTGTGACCCTGAGCAAGTCACTTACCCCCATTGCCTTGCCCTTACAGCTTTTCTACTTCAGAACCAATACCCAGTATTGATTCTAAGATGGAAGGTAAGGGATACAAAAAATTGGTAGAGGGATATCATATTGCTTATTGTTTCAGAAAGAGGGGAGAGAATTTGAAACTCAAAATTAAAAAAAAAACTAATGTTAATTGTTTTTATATATACTTGGGGAAAATAAAATATTTTTTAAAAATATAGTGAGAATAGGAAAAAAGGGAACTTGGGTTATCATCATCAATATCATAGCGAATGCTTTCACCAAATGCCTTGAAGATGGCAGTCTTATGTTATTGAATTATTGAACCCCAGGATAGCCAGAGGGTTGGGCAGAGCTAAAAGGAAACTAAGTCAAGCAAGTGAGCACTAGTTAAGGAGTTGGAAGTCCCATATTCTAGTCCTGGTTGCCACTACCTAAGTAGCTGCGTAACCTCATCTCTTTTTCTACATGGCATGTCTCCTAGCCCACCAAATGATGAAATGACCTTCAGCAGGACTCAGACACCCGAGGCATATCCCAGCAAGCCAACCCCTAATTAAGAAGAATCTGATCCCACCGCCAAGCTCAGTGTCTCAGGCATGGGATAGCCAAGAGTTTCATGTGGCTCTTGTATACTGTTATCAGATCAAGAAGGCTGGTTTGACCTTGACTGTAACACAAAACTTGTAATTACAGCGCTTTCTCTTTCTCTCCACAGCCCAAGCAAAATGTCACAGGCACCACAGCTTCAGCTACTAGGAGAGAATCTGCCCTTAGCTAGGATGGCCCCATGCTTGAATCCAAGGGTGCAAAAAACCCCTGTTTTTTAAAAATTATTTTATTCTACCCACAGTGAAGAAATCAATATTAGGGAGCAGTAGATGTGATTTGCCTCCTTAAACCCTTCTATTTGTGAATTGAGAAAGTCATTCATTCATTCATTCATTCATTCATTCTAACACATTAAAATCATCATCATGGAGGGCAACTGGGTGGCTCAGTGGATTGAGAATCAGGACTAGAGGTAGGAGGTCCTAGGTTTAAATCTGATCTCAGACATTTCCTAGTTGGGTGGCCCTGGACAAGTCACTTAACCTCCACTGCCTAGCCCTTACCACTCTTTTGCCTTAGAATCAATTGGTTCTAACACAGAAAATAAGGGTTACTTAAATCATCAACATCATCATTATCTCTAATTCCTCAAAATCCAAATCATCATCGACGTTGGGGTGGAGATGGTATCAACAACAAAGGAAGGGAATGTCAGCCCAAGGGACTAAAGCAGGGACCCTGGCTGCCCTAGGAGCCTTATGAAAGCTGAGAAAACCCAGCCGGATCTCTACAATTCTGACTGATTAGATCATATCAAAAGGAACTGGACAATAATCAATTCTAGGAATCTAGAAAATAGGCAGGACAGCACAGGGTGATGAGACGGACAGCGGAATGAAGGGCGCGTCATTTTGATAGAAGATGGGACTGATCACTCCTTCACATTCTGGTGCCACAAGAAAGCAAGATATAACAAAACGAATTAGGAATATCCCTAACTCATGAAAATGCACCATTCAGATGCTACTCACCATTGGGGCAGGCCAACCATGATTGCTCGAGAAATGGACGGAAGGCATCAAACCTTTTGTGTTGCACAGTAAAAAAGGCAGAGCAATCTACCTAGTTCTAAATAAAGGACTTCAAGCTGTTTTTTGTCAGTGATACCCTTATTAAATTGTCTTTCATAGACTGATATAGGGCAGTAATCCAAAATAACCCTATTCTTAAACCCAGATTAGATTAAATGAATGGAAACTGAAGAGTTATTTAAACCTGAAGAGGGGGAATGGTAAAGAACCCCAAGTCACTGAAAATCTGCACTAACACAAAGTTCAGAAATGATGTATTAATGAAACAGATGGATAGAGTATAGCGTTTGGAGTTAGTAAGATCTGAGTTCAAATTCTGACTCAATCACTGTGTGACTCTGGACAAGTCTCAGTTTCCTCATCTGTAAAATAGAGATAATAATGCCACCTACCTCGCAAAATTGTCGTGAGCATCAAATGAAATAACATATGTAAAATACCTTACAAACTTTAAAGTGCTATATAAATGCAGGTTACAATGATGATGAAGATGATGACAAAAATATTATTTGTAAAAATGATGTTGAAAAGAGGATGTGTGTATTTAGGCAGAAATTTCAAAAAGCTCTTTTTGACATTGGTGACATGAATACAAGTAATAGAACATTGTGTAATTAGTGCCAAGAATAGTAGTTTTAGGGAACAGAAATTCTAATTACACAATATCTATACCAATTTTTTTTTTTAAATTCTGGCATCCATAGTGACCATCGTGAATGAATTTTCTCACAATATAAGAGAGAATAAAAATATTTCAAAACCCAATAAAAATATACCATGGCTGTTGCCAAAGTAAGGATCATAAGAGGAAAGATAGAATTATGATTCAAATGTAAAATACAACTTTGGCAGAAGAGGCTCGAGAAAACACTTAAAGATCTGTATGATAACATTGCAAGGTTACAGCATCCAGCTAGTATGGGCAATAGAAAACTTAAAAACCATTTTATTCAATTTAAAGCAAAGAAAAATATGTAGGTGAGAATCTAGAAAATACAGATATATCAGAAATTCTCAATACCCTTAATCAGCAATTAAAATCAAAGCAGCCACCAAAAAATTAATTTAGCATCAGTCAAAATTCTATAATATAGAAGCTTGAGAAGCAAGGATTAGAGAGAGAAAGATAACAATGAGGAAGGATGACACAGAAATTTTCTTTGCACTATTAAGCTGGTGAAAAAATTTCAACACAACCAAAACTGGATCTATATAAAATGTGAAATGGATAGATTATGCATCAAGAATATAATCAATAATAAAATAGTAATACTGAAGGAAGTAATTAAAACTGTCATTCTCCACAAAATTGGAAGGTGTTGGGTTCAAGTAATATCCATAAACACCAAAAAGCACATGAATTATTAGCATAACACTTCACTATTTTCCTTTTTCATACTAGTGTGAGCCCATCTTTCTCAAAAGAAGGCATCACATATTTATTATTAAAAGATGAGAATGTCAGCAATGTCTATAGATAAGCCAGGTGCTTTCTTGTGACTTTTTCAGTGCTGGAAAAATGATAAATACTTCCAGAAAGCAATAAATTGACCAGGAAGCCAAAAGGAGTGCCAAAAAAATTCTCAGTGGTATAAAAAACAACTCATCAATTTGGGGAAAGCATCATAGCATTTACCCCACCTTTGCCAGTTATCATGAGAATTTTCCTTCAGTTACCCGCTCATGCCTCACTGTGTACTCCAAATATATAAAATCAATTCTAGTATAGGGATAGTGTGGACATATTCATATGAAAAATTGTTCTCAATTTTAAAATACCACTAGTACAATAATTCATAAAAATATATCTTCCAAAGACACAATATAAGCCTCCTTTGGTTCTGCAGAGCAATAAATATCTATTGTCATCACTCCTAAATCAAAATGTGTGACCTTCGAGCCAAAGACGGAGTTTTAAAACATAAATCACATGATTTACATGGATGACATCAAGTGATATGACTCCACTGACTGGCATTTTGAGAGATATGATTCCACATACAGTCACTTTATCTCACAGACATTTTCTCCAACAAAATCATTTTATATTTTATATTTTAAAAATGTTTTATATTTTAAATTAAATCATTTAAATTTTATATTTTAAATTAAATAATATATTTAAATTAAATAATTAAAATATATTAAATTATAAATTAAATTTAATTTAACTTAACATATTTATATTTTAAAATGAATAATTCTTAATGCAGCCACAGCAAAATAGAGATTGAAGGCTTCAAACTGGAATTTAGAGGTGAACTTGAATAAAAGAGTTAAGGGAGAAATTAGAAATCCCTTGATCTTCACTAGGCAAGATAAATAGAACATAAGGCTTTCATGGAGAAACTTAAAGCTGTTAGTGTTAGAAGATTAATTGGCATCCTGAAATCAAATCTTCATCATAACAATACATTTAGAACAATTAACACAGAATAAAAATCTGAATATATATTTTTTGGTATGATAAAGAAAATGGATCCAGAAGATGTCCAAACAAATACTCATATAATGTTAAAAAAAAAAGGGGTTTATCACCCAAGCATAGCTAAAGAAAGATGATCTCCTAAAAAAGAGAAAAATGATTGTTAGATGTTTACATAGCATTTTCAAAAATACTTTTTAAAAATAATATTTTATTTGATCATTTCCAAGCATTATTCATTAGAGACAAAGATAATTTTCTTCCCCCCCCCCCACAGCCGACGCATGATTCCACTGGGTATCACATGTGTTCTTGATTCGAACCCATTACCATGTTGTTAGTATTTGCATTAAAGTGTTCATTTAGAGTCTCTCCTCTGTCATGTCCCCTCAACCGCTGTAGTCAGGCAGTTGCTTTTCTTCGGTGTTTCTATTCCCACAGTTTGTCCTCTGCTTGTGGATAGTGTTTTTTCTCCTAGATCCCTGCAGATTGTTCAGGGACATTGCATTGCCACTAATGGAGAAGTCCATTACGTTCGATTGTACCACAGTGTATTAGTCTCTGTGTACATCAAAAATACTTTTGATGCAAATAGACCATATTTCACAAAGCAGTAGTAAAGGTTCACAAGTATTTGCTATTGATTTTTGAAGGCAATACTTGTGTCTGAACTCCATCAAAAATGAGAATGAGATAATAATGATAATATAACATAATAACACAATATATAATATAATGTTATGACAACAATAATAATACTAGTTCCCTCCAAGTTCAATCCATTGTCCATATAGTGAGAGAGAGTCAATGGCAAGTAAGGAAATGCTACATAGCGTGATATGACTTGGTGTGCAATAAGATTGCTATGGGAGCTACTTGGCTTTGACAGACTTGATTCCAGAGGTGACCTCAAACCAATGGATGAAAGGAATGACTACAAAGACCTTGGACTCTTCCAGGCCCGACATTGAACATAAAGGTATCAAGGCAAATGCTTACTTACTGGCAATCTGAAATCAAAGTTGAACAGGAAGAACTTGTTTGAAATAATTAGCACAGGGGCAATGAGGTGGTTCAGTATTGAGAGCCAACCCTAGAGATGAGAGGTCCTGGAGTTAAATGTGACCTCAGATACTTCCTTGCTGTATGATCCTGGGCAAGCTACTTAATCCCCATTGCCTAGTGTAAAAATAAATTGACGAGTTAAAAAAAATTTAGATGGAAAAACTGTTCAATATAGGTTCAAAAGTGTTCAAAATTGTTCGGATACTTTTGATAGATGCAATCTAAAGGATCCTCAGTGATGAAGTGAAAGCTCAAATGTGAACTTCCCTTCAGGGCTAGGCACAAGGACACTAAAGAGACTCTTATTACAAACATAAAATATTTATTGAAATATATAAGGATAAAGGATTTCTAATTCTAAGGGATTCTAAATCCACCCAAATAAACTCCCTGGTTCTGCAAGGAACTGCTTCTCCTGTGATTTACAAGCTACACTAATCCTCCCTGATCTGACTAACCCAAATTTATACTATCTAAATAAAAACTACTGAGTCTTAAAAGACTCAGAGTCCAAACCAAAGACCAAATTTTTCTTTGGTCTTCTCAGATATAAACCAATCTATAAAAACCACAGTAGACAGTCAATATTGTTTCCCAAGTTGGGAAAGGAAAACACTAAGCTCCTTCAGGTCTTTCCCTCAGACAGAGAGAGAGGCAAAGACGTTAGTTACCTCCTCCAGCCCTGATAATCTCTGAGTGTGTGCCTCTGCCAACTGCCAGAGAGCAACTCCCAACTGCCAGAGAGAGTAATTGACACAGAAAAAAGGTTATAACTGTCAGCAGTTGAAATTAACACACTCTCTCAGCTCTGCTTCAAACTCCACTTCTTTTCTCAAGCAGCCACTTTACTTCTTATTCCTAAACTAATAAAACAATACTTATGTTTTCTAATATCATCCTTACACTAGCCATGGCTATTCTTCTGTCTTGGAACTAGTACACAGTATTGATTCTAAGATGGAAAGTAAGTGGTTATTTTAAAATAACAAATAAAATAAAATAATTAACACCCTATCAGTACTAGTCAAAATGTATACTTTCAGAATTGTTAAATGGTCTGTGACAGATTTGGTAAGTTTCCTAACAAAATTTTGTGCAATAGTAATAAAACATAGGAACTATAAGGAAGCTATACAAAGATGAATACTTCTATGCTAAAAAGAGGGGGGAAGAGGATGGATACATATACTAAGAACACATGATAAATGGTTCAATAATCTTTAGAAATACTTTTTTGAATAGGCAGACATGATTACACTGAACCGTAGTAAAAACTGATAACAATAGTGGATTTGCTGAATGCTCTCTCTCAATTGGCTTTCCTCTGGATAGAATCCATGAAATAGCTAAGATTTCATAGTGCAATGTAAAGGCTCTCTGGTATGAGCTTTTGTTTAATTTTTTTTTTCAGTTGTGCCTGACACTCTGTGTTCTTTTGGGTTTTTTTTTTCTTGACAAAGATATTGGGACAGTTTGCCATTTCCTTCTGAAGCTCATTTTACAGATGAGGAAACTGAGGTAGAAAAGGATTAAGTGATATGCCCAAGGTCACACAGCTAGTAACTTCCCGAGGCTGGATTTGAACTCAAGAAGACTTGTCTTCCTGACTCTAGACTCAGCGTTCTATATAAAATGCCACCTAGATCCCCTTGTATGGGCAGAGCCACATAATTTCAGACAAAAGGACAACAAAGAAGGTTTGGACAATGAGTTGTGAGGATTTGTTTGTAGAAAGAGGAGGCTTTATGATGGTCAGTCAACACCTGGTTATTACCACCAGAAACTACAGCAGGGTTATTCTTGTGAAATCTATACCTAGCAGCCAAATGGAAACTAAGCCAGGGAGTAGGAGAGATAATAATACCAGTGTAGGTAGAAAAAAAATCTAGCAGACAGTGAATAACTAGCAAGACATGACGTGGGAGTATGAATTGTAAATGAAAAAACTCACTATTTTCCCTGGACAAGCATTTGGAAAATCCTCATACTAGACATTAACACCTTCAAATGTCTTCGAGAACCAGAGCCTTGTCACAAAACAGGCTACTGCACAGAACCGCCTAGAACCAACTTCAATCCATTAAAAACTTTAAAACAGTGCTTTTAATAGATATCACTCTGACAAAAGTTCAGGATCTCTAGGCTGCTTAACAAAATTTTTTACTATATAAAAACTCTTGAAGAAATCCAAATTTAAAAAATCTAACAGAAGAAATCAATTGGAAAACTATAAGAACAATTACCATAATAATAATATTCAAAAGATGAGTTTATATCCCAATATTCATTCTTATAAAAAAAGCAATGATTTACTCCATCTCTAAAAAGATTTAAGAATATTAAATATAAAATAATAAATAATGGCTAGATAACAACTTGTTCTGAAATAGTCGATCTAAAAATGATTTTTTAAAAAAGCACAAGATACCAGTGGTAACGATGATGGTGATGATGGTAACTGACATTTCTGTTGCTCTTTGGGGTTCTCAAAATGCATTATATGCATCATCTCAATCAACCTGTCTTCTTATTCCCATTTTACTAATATGACAACTAAAGTTTACAGAATTTAAATATTTAAATGGTCTTGCCCAGAAGTATTGAGTATTAGAGGTGAGATTAGAAACCATATTTCTCTTGACATCAAAGTCAGAACTATCCCACTACAGTAGATCATGCTGGATGGGCAAGTTATCTGCCAGCAGACACATGGGTCAGATTCTATATACCTAAATTTTAGACTTCAGAAAATATGTATAGATAGTTAATTGGATGCTGCCATCCAGGGATGCAGCTTTTGAAATAAAGGTTTCAGAGGCAGAGGATGCCTGAGGATCTTACTCATAATCTTTGATCCTGGTCTAACTGCAGAATTGATGTCAATTCTGACATTCTACTTACAAAGGACTACATAATTGATCCTCTTTACCATCTGCTAGTCTTCAGATTAGAGATATCAAGTATAATAGCCTTGGGAGAACAGCATTTTGATGAGAATGTAATAATGGCTCCGCTGGTTTATCCATTCTAAAAGTTGGTCTCCTACTATGCGATCAAGTCATATATTATGGGAAAGCAGGGCTGTCCCATATGGCACTGACCTCAAAAGTTAGGGATAAACATAAAAACATTTTTAATTAACCCTTTTAATCTATTGTAGATCTCTTGCTCATTACTATTTCTAGCTTTCAACTGAAATGATTAAAATAAAAAATTTCTTTTATCTGATTAATTTTAACGAAAATAGAAAAACCAGAGTTTCCCCTAGCTAAAATTAACTAACTACCCTAAACTTTTTAGATTCAAAGTCCCGCCTCCTTAGGTGTGGGATTGGTCCTTATAGAGACCAATCCGTATCTGGAAGTAAGGGGCGTGGCCCTCCCTAGCACAGGATTGGTCCAATTAAAGACCAATCCCACACCAGGAAGTAGGGGGCGTGGTCCCTTTCCCAGCACAGGATTGGTCCATTCAAAACCAATCCCATGCCGGAAATTAAGGGCGAGGGACCCCTGTGGCACTGGGAGATGAAGTTCCCCTGGCCACAACACTTTAAAATCCATACAACCAATTATTAGAATTATGAGTTATGCTCAGAGAATAGTCTTAAAGTGGTGTTGGGAGGATAGGGTATCATCTAGTGTATATCTCATGTTTCTAGACTCTAATTTGAATATTATTCAAAAATAAAATCCAATTTAATTCTATATTTATTAAATGCTTATTGTGTGCAAAATAAAGTGAAAATGTCAAGAGGTATTCAGTTCCTAAAGATTCATTAGTGATTTTAAAAAATAATTTTAAGTGCAAAAACCAAGATAAAAAATAAAATGTCAAATAAGATAAAAATTAAATCTTAAATTAAACCACAGTCTCCAAACTATTTATTATCTAAAAAAAAATCTTATTTCAAGTACCTTTCTTTCTTATCCTTTTTTCTTGTACACGTATTATCAGGTTTTGTTGATGCTGGATTACTATTAGGAAATTGCTCATGCTTTTAATAATCTTAAGGGTCTCCTTGAAGCAAAAGCTCATCTTTTTTTATAACAACAATCATCTAGCAACGCTGCATGGCTGTGAAGGTCACACATAGGGCAAAGCAGAGATATTTGGTGAGAATAAGGAGGGGAAAACACATGAAATATGTTGGATGTAAATCACAGCACAGGACCCAGAACACAATAGCTGCGTAATAAATGTTTATTGATCAATTAATTAATCTATTTCTAATAGACAAGTGGCACAAATAATTTCTTCAGAAAAATTGTGACCAGAAAAAAAGATGGGCTGGTAATAGTGAGCAGGTGAACTAAGCTTCAGATATTTCTTTTGGGTAGTCATGCTTCATCAAAAAATCTAGAGAAAGGTACTCATATGTTGGCTGTATTTGCTGTGGCAGGTTGAGAGGGGACATGGAAAAATGTCATCCAGGATGCAAAGGTGCCGTAAGGCTGGGAGCCGCACACTTCGGGAGCTTTGCGAATATTCATATGACTGGAAACAAGATCTTGTGAGGCATAAAAAATAGGCCTTAAGTGTGCAGGTTGTTCTGATTCCGATTTTCAGCTTAGTCAACCTGTTTTAAAAGATATCACATCAGAGGTGGCGAAGTTGCTCAGTGGATTGAGAGCCAGGTGTAGAGATGGAGATCCTGGGGCCAAATCTGGCTTCTGTGTTTTTCTGAGCAAGTCACTTAACCCTCAGTGCCTAACTCTTACTCCTTTTTTGCTTTGGAACCAATATTTTGTATTGATTCTACAATGGAAACTAAGGTTTAAAAAAAATTCAAGTTTTCTAGTCCATTCTCCTGTCATCCCCTTGCCTCCAAGAAGATCTAATGGACTCAAAAGTTGACCTACTTCTCTAAGAAAGTGACTTCATTTAATATGAGCAGATGACAAAGAAAAAAATATATCTTATTAAATTACAATCAAATCAACAAACACTTTTTGAGTAGCCACCATGTACTACTGGGAAAAAGCACTTGGTAATATGGGAAAAGATGGTTTCTCAAGATGCTTCCTTCCCGATGTCCATTAATGTTCATTCCTTTCCTTTATTGATTATTTCCCATGTATCCCATAAATAGCTAGATTGTACATAATTGTTTCCATGCGGAGTAGGTGGGATATAAACTCTGTCTTGGAGGATGAATGAAATGAAATGAATAAAAAAGACAGAGGAAAGACCTTTCAAGTAGATGAAATAGTTTGGTTTGATTTTGTAAAGCACCTGGAGGTGAGAAAGTTCAGGGGACTGAAAGGAAAGGCAGGACAACATACTGGTATAACAGTTTGGCAAGAAGAAGCTTAGTTTTAGAGGTGAGAAATAGCCCTAAAAAGGTAGGTTGAGGCAGATTTTGGAGGGACTTGAAAGCTAAACTTGAGTTTAGCCTTGGTTTTCTAAGCAGTGGAACGTCAGGAGGATTTTCTGAGCAGGCTACTCAGAAAATCCTCCAAGGTAGAAGCAGGTGAAAAGCTTTCTGTTAGTGGGAAACAGTCTGGGGTCTTTGTATGAGGACCATGCGTCTTTCTGATTAGGAGTATCTGTCATTGATTCTCCATGTGGCCTTGGGAAAATCTGACACCACAATCTGGCTTCCCTCTTTGTAAAAAGAAGATCACAATGCCTTGATACCTTACCGGAGTGTTGGGTGAATTTGCTGACACCGGCGAAGCTCTCTGAAAAATGAAGAGGGTTACATAAGTGCTTAGTCTTATTCACACAGCGGAAGTTTTCCCCTGAGAATACTGTAATAAATGGCACCATTGTGCAGCTGGTGGAACTTGTTCAAAAGTTTCCGTTCACAACGAGTAGATCAAATTGTGGGTGGCTGTATGGGCTTTCTGTGTTCATGCAAAGCTGCACCCAAAAACAACTGGCACAACTCATCCTGGAAATGAAAAGATGTCCTGTGCGAGAGGGCCAAATAATGGAACCCCGGAGCATGGTGGTGTCGAGTCACATGGTGCCCTTACACCATTTGTATTTTGGAAGAAAAGATGCGAAGCCAAAGTGAAAGCTACAGGGATGGATGGCTACCATGCCATTGACCACCTGGTACCCTCACTGGCTTCCGCAGGGCTCAGTAGGTCACTATTGTGGAAAGTCTATAACTTTGCTCAGATTTCTGTGCATTGGAGGAAAATGAGTTTCCTAAGCAGGCAGATTTTCAGGCTGGGAGTTAATTTTTCTTAGATCTACTGTCTCTTTTGGAGGACTGTGGGAAGAAAGCCCGGGCAGACTGCTCTTGGCTGTCATAGGAGACAGGTAATCAATTCCTTTTCACTATTCAGAGCTCTCAGTGTACTCCAGGAGGTAATACTAGGAAAATGTCTCCTTTCTTCTATTATGGTTCAGGACTGAAGAATCCTGGGATTATCCCTTGAGGAAACACAGATTTGTTTTTTTTTAAAACAAAGGACATTCTTCCCCCTTCTCCTTTTCCTCCTCCCCTTAATTTCCTCCTTCTTTTTATTTTTCTTTCTTTTTTTGAGAATTATTAATTACTTTATTTGTTGGTTTCATGACAATTCCCAGATTATCTCCACCCCACCCCTCCTTACAGTAGAGAAGGCATAATTTAGCAAAAAAAAATGTATATACACTATGTCTTTTATATTTCTGTTTATCAGTTCTTTTTCTGGAGGTGGACATTTATACATTTTTATTCAAACATTAATTCTTTGGCTATATACATAATTTCCTCCTCTACCATTTCACTTCTCATAAATTCATGTTGGTCTTTCCATGCTTTGTTTTGTTTTAATAAACCTGCTCATCATTTCCCATGGTACAATACTATTCCATCACAATCATATACCACAATTTCTTTAGCATTTATACCCAAATGTTGGGCATCCTCTCAAATTCCAATTCTTTGCCTCTATAAATACTTTATTTTTTTAAAAAAATTTATTTGGTCAATTTCAAACATTATTTCTTGGTTACAAAAATCATATTCTATTCCTCCCTCCCCTCCCCCCACCCTTCCCATAGCTGACGTGCAATTCCACTGGGTATTATATGTGTCATTGATCAGAACCCATTTCCATGTGGTTTATGTTTGCTTTAGGATGTTCATTTAGAGTCTACATCCCCTACCATATCCCCTTGATCCATGTATTCAAGCAGTTGTTGTTCTTCGGTGTTTTTACACCCACAGTTTTCCCTCTGAATGTGAATAGTATTCTTTCTCATAAGTCCCTCAGAATTGTCCCGGATCATTGCATTACTGCTAGTAGAGAAGTCCATTACCTTCGCTTGTACCACAGTGTATCAGTCTCTGTATATTGTTCTCCTGGTTCTGTTCCTTTCGCTCTGCATCACTTCCTGGAAGTCATTCCAGTTTCCATGGAATTCCTTCACTTAATTATTCCTTTGAGCACAATAGTATTCAATCACCAACATATACCACAATGTGTTCAGCCATTCCCCAATTGAAGGGCATCCCCTCATTTTCCAATTTTTTGTCACCACAAAGAGTGCAGCTATGAATATTCTTGAACATGTATTTTTCCTTATTATCTCTTTGGGGTACAAACCCAGCAGTGCTATGGCTGAATCAAAGGGCAGAAAGTCTTTTAGTGCCCTTTGAGTATAGTTCCAAATTGCCCTCCAGAATGGTTGGATCAGTTCACAACTCCACCAGCAGTGAATTAGTGTCCCTACTTTGCCACATCCCCTCCAGCATTCATTACTTTCCTTTGCTATCATGTTAGCCAATCTGCTAGGTGTGAGGTGATACCTCAGAGTTGTTTTGATTGGCATCTCTCTGATTATAAGAGATTAAAACACTTTTTCATGTGCTTATTAATAGTTTTAATTTCTTTGACTGAAAATAACCTATTCATGTCCATTTGTCCCTTGCCCATTTATCAATTGGAGAACGGCTTGATTTTTTTGTACAATTGATTTAGTTCTTTGTAAATTTGAATAATTAGGCCTTTGTCAGAGGTTTTTGTTATGAAGATTGTTTCCCAATTTGTTACTTCCCTTCTAATTTTGGTTACATTGGTTTTGTTTGTACAAAACCTTTTTAATTTGATGTAATCAAAATTATTGATTTTACATTTTCTGATTTTTTCTAAGTCTTGCTTGGTTTTAAAATCTTTCCTTTCCCAAAGGTCCAACATGTATACTATTCTGTGTTCACTTAATTTACTTATAGTTTCCTTCTTTATGTTCAGGTCATTCACCCCTTCTGAGTTTATCTTGGTGTAGGGCGTGAGATGTTGATCCAAACCTAATCTCTGCCATACTGTCTTCCAATTTTCCCAGCAGTTTTTATCCAATAGTGGATTTTGTTTCCCAAAGCAAGGATCTTTGGGCTTATCATACATAGACTGGTTTGCTGAGGTCACTTACTCAAAGTCTATTCTACTGATCCTCCTTTTGGTCTCTTAGCCAGCACCATATTGTTTTGATGATCACTGCTTTATAGTATAGTTTGAGATCTGGTACTGCAAGGTCACCTTTCTTTGCATTTTTTTCCATGATTTCCCTGGATATCCTTGATCTTTTGTTCTTCCAAATGAAATTTGTTATGATTTTTTCTAATTCAGTAAAAAGTTTTTTGGTAGTTTGATGGGTATGGCACTAAATAGAAAAGTTTGGGTAGGATAGTCATTTTTATTATGTTAGCTCATCCTACCCATGAACAGTTAATGTTTTTCCAATTGTTTAGATCTAGTTAAATTGTGTGGAAAGTGTTTTGTAGTTGTGTTCATATAGTTCCTGTGTTTGTCTTGGCAGATAGATTCCCAAGGATTTTAT
Source organism: Monodelphis domestica (assembly GCF_027887165.1). Classification (NCBI taxonomy): domain Eukaryota; kingdom Metazoa; phylum Chordata; class Mammalia; order Didelphimorphia; family Didelphidae; genus Monodelphis; species Monodelphis domestica. Next base: position 512,447,820 of record NC_077229.1, read on the forward strand.
ATTGTCTAGGGTGATTGTAACTGGAATTTCTCTTTCTAATTCTTGCTGCTGAGATATGTTGAAGTTATATAGAAATGCTGATGACTCATGTGGGTTTATTTTGTATCCTGCATCTTTGCTAAAGTTGTTAATTATTTTGACTAGCTTTTTGGTTGATTCTCTAGGATTCTTTAAGTAAACAATCATATCATTTGCAAAGAGTAACAGCTTGGTCTCCTCATTGCCAATTTTAATACCTTCAATTTCTTTTTCTTCTCTAATTGCTACTACTAGTGTTTCTAGTACAATGTTAAATAATAGAGGTGGTAATGGGCATCCTTGTTTCACTCCTGAACTTATTGGGAATGCATCTAGTTTATTCCCATTGCAAATGATGTTTGCTGATGGTTTTAGATAGATACTGTTTATTATTTTTAGGAAAGACCCTTCTATTCCTATACTTTCTAGTGTTTTCAATAGGAATGAGTGTTGTATGTTGTCAAAGGCTTTTTCTGCGTCTATTGAGAGAATCATTTGATTTTTGTTGGTTTGCTTGTTTATATGGTCAATTATGTGGATGGTTTTCCTAATATTCAACCATCCTTGCATTCCTGGTATAAATCCCACCCAATCATAGTGAATAACCCTCGTGATGACTTGTTGGGGTCTTTTTGCTAGTATCCTATTTAAGATTTTTTGCATCTATATTCATTAAAGCTATTGGTCTATAGTTTTCTTTCTCTGTTTTTGACCTGCCTGGCTTGGGAATCAGTACCATATTTATGTCATAAAAGGAATTTGGTAGAACTCCCTCTTTGTTTATTATGTCAAACAGTTTGTATAGTATTGGGATTAGCTGTTATTTGAATGTTTGATCGAATTCACTTGTGAAATCATCAGGCCCTGGAGATTTTTTCTTAGGGAGTTCTTTGATGGCCAGTTGGATTTCTTTTTCTGATATGGGATTATTTAAGAATTCTATTTCTTCTTCTGTTAATCTAGGCAATTTATATTTTTGTAAATATTCATCCATTTTGCCTAGATTGGCATATTTATTGCCATATATTTGTGCAAAATAGTTTTTGATGATTGCCTTAATTTCCTCTTTGTTGGAGGTGAGGTCTCCCTTTTCATTGATGATACTGTTAATTTCGTTTTCTTCTTTCCTTTTTTTTATTAGATTGACCAGTAATTTGTCTATTTTGTTTGTTTATTCAAAATTCCAGCTTCTAGTTTTATTTATTAGTTCAATAGTCCTTTCACTTTGGATTTTATTAATTTCTTCCTTAATTTTTAGGATCTCTAGTTTAGTTTTCTTCTGGGAATTTTTTTAATTTGTTCACTTTCAAGTTTTTTGATTTGCATGTCCAATTCATTGACCTCCCTGGTTTGTTAATATATGAACTCAAGGATAGAAATTACCCCCCTAAGCACTGCTTTGGCTGCATCCCCTACAGTTTGAAAGGATGTCTCATTATTGTCATTTTCTTCAATGATATTATTAATTGTTTCTATGATTTGTTCTCTAACTAACCAATTTTGGAGAATCATACTATTTAATTTCCAATTAAATTTTGATTCGGCTTTCCATGTACCCTTATTACTATTAGTTTTTATTGTGTCTTTATATGAAAAGTTTGCATTTATTATTTCTGCTTTTCTACATTTGTTTGCCATGTTTTTATGATCAAGTATATGGTCAGTCTTTGTGAATGTACCATGTGCTGCTGAAAAGAAGGTGTATTCCTTTTTATCCCTATTTGTTTTTCTCCATATATCTATTAACTCTAATTTTTCTAAGATTTCATTCACCTGTTTTATCATTTTCTTATTTATTTTTTATTTTATTTATCTAAATTTGATAATGGTAGATGCAGGTCTCCTACTAGTATAGTTTTACTATCTATTTCCTCCTTCAACTCTACTAGTTCCTCCTTTAGAAATTTGGATGCTATGCCATTTGGTGCATACACATTGATTACTGATATTTCCTCATTGTCTATACTACCTTTTATCAGGATGTAGTTACCTTCCCTATCCTTTTTAATCAAATCTATTTTTGCTTTGATTTTGTCAGATATCATGATTGCAACTCATGCCTTCTTTCTATCAGTTGAGGCCCAATAGACTTTGCTCCAACCTTTAATTCTGACTTCTATTTTATTGAATGCCCATACTTTCCCCTGGAATATATAGTCAGTTTTGATGGGTTGATGATCCTTGCTTGAAGACCCAATTCTCTTGCCTTTCTGAATATTATATTCTAAGCCTTGTGGTCCTTTAGTGTGGAAACTGCCAGGTCTTGTGTGATTCTTAGTGGTGCTCCTTGGTATCTGAATTGTCTCTTTTTGGCTTCTGGTAGAATTTTCTCCTTAGATTGAAAGCTCTGGAATTTGGCAATTGCATTCTTGGGAGTTGTCTTCTGAGGATTTAGTGTAGAGGGTGTTCTATGAACTCTTTCAATGTCTATTTTCCCCCTTTGTTCAAGAACATCAGGGCACTTTTCTTGGATGATGTAAATATTTCTGTTTATTTCTGGCTTTTTCAGGCAGACCAATGCTTCTCAAATTGTCTCTCCTTCCTGTTTTCCTGCTCTGTCACCTTGTCAGTGAAATATTTAATGTTTTCTTCTATTTTGTCAGTCTTTTGACTTTGCTTTATTAATTCTTGATGTTTTGCAAGATCATTGTCTTCCAATTACCCAGTTCTGGATTTTAAATACTGATTTTCCTTTTTGGTTTGGTCTATCCAGCTTTTCATGTCTCCCAGTTGTTTCTCCAATGGGTAGTTCTTGTCCTTTAAACTGTTATTTTCTCTTTGAACTATTTCCCACTCTTCTTGTCAGAAGGCTTCCATCTTTTTGATAAGCTCCAATTTAAATTCTTCAAGAGTTTGTAGACAATTTCCATTTTTTGGAAGGTTTTCGTGCATTTTTTGAATTTCCTCTTATATTTTATATGTAGCCTAAAATTTTTTTTTTCCTCCCTAAAAATTTCCAGAGTCAACCCCTTCTTCTTTTTCTTGGTGGTTGTAAGTTGTTGTTCCTGGGCGCTATTTGCCATCATTTTTGCCTTCCCTTTTTATTTCATGTTTTTCCTTCCCTTTTTAGGCAGAAATCTGAGTGAGATGGGCAGGCTCTCTGTGTATGAAGTTAAGGAGCAAGGATTTTGCCTGAGGCCAGCTCTCAAATCTCCGCAGCTTCTGCTGTTTGCTGCCCTTCTCTGTGCTATCTTCCTGTGAGAGCCCATGTTCTGCACTCTTCAGCCTGCTGGGGTTTCAAGTGTAGCTTCTCTCAGGGGTAGGTCCTCAGTGGTATTAGTCAGCTGCCAAGGACTCAGAAGTGCCCCTTTTTCACTCCAGAGATACCCCTTGCTCACTCACTGATTCTAGGAGGCGCGGACTCTGACTCTGGTTCCATAAGTGTGTTGCGGGAGGATAGATCAGCTTGCATTTTGGTGGGAGTTTTTTAACCCCCCTATGGTATGGAATGCCCAAATCCCACATACCTTCAATACTTCAATGTAGAGCCTCTTCATTCATATGAATTTGGGTTTTTTGAGTCTTTTGTCTATATTAGTAGGTGCTGAGGAGAGGAAGAGTCCTGCGTCAAGACTGCCACCATGTTTACTCGGAAGTCCTGTGTCCCTCTACAAATATTTTAGAACATAAAGGCTTTTTCCTTTTTCCTTGATCACCTTGGAAAACAGATCAAACAATGGTATTGCTGGATCTAAGGGCATACATGGTTTCATAACACTCTGCGAATAATTCCATATTGCTCTCTGAAATGGTTAGATCAATTCATAGTTTCACCAACAGTGGATTGGTATCCCTATTTTTCCAAATCCCTTCCAATTTGTCATTTTGGCCCTTTATCAGGATAGCTAATATTATAAGTGTGAGATGATATCTCAAACTTGTTTTGATTTGCATTCCTATAATTTGTAATGATTTAGAGCATTCTTTCATATGATTGACTCTATATGACTTTGATTTCTTCATTCAAAAGCTGTCTGTTCAAATCTTTTGATCTCCTTTCAAATGTAGACCACTGATGACAGTGAATATTGACCACAAAACTAGAAGGAATTTGATCAATTTGGGCTAGCAAGGGAGAAACCATGACCGAACTGATATTTGAGTGTTCAAAGAAAGATGGAATATAATAAGAGTATACTAGACTAAAAACACACTATTTGATCCAACAGGGTCACCAGAAAGTCATCTTGACATCTGTTGTTGCCAGAACCACTGAATCATGTAATATCAGAGATTATCGGATTTGGAAAGTACTTTAGAAGTCTTCTAATCCCAATCCCTCAACCACATACAATAATACTCTTAACTGTCAGTTGGAATTCAAATAGTAATTGGGGGCTGCTAAATCATGCCTTAGGATCCCTATTGACATCTATTGACTTAGAAAACCACATATTAACATTTTCTATAATCTATTATGCTTTCATTCTCAATTACATTATAATCTGATTAGGCCCAGACTTGGGCATGTTATGAGGCCACATGCCAAGCTTTATACCCAAGTCTTGACCCCTTCCCACCAAACACACGTTCCACAATGAGCACAAAACAGGTAGCAAAGAAACCCATTTATTTAAAGTAATAGATAAATGGAAATCAGAAAGTATACATAGGAGAATATATGCCAGATAATACAGAGTGAAGTAGCTCTCCCATTAGGAGTGAGATAACTCAGTTCAAATAAAGAAAAGAGGGTCCTGGATCTTACCTCAAGGAAAATTCCCCAAAGTCTCTAGTATAGCAAGCTGAAAATAGGGACATATTGCAGACTGCTCTCTCCTCTCAAACTGGCTTCATCCCAGAGTCTTTTCCTCTAGCAAACTTTAATTTCCATCTTCCATCTTCTCTCTCAAAGCTGGAAGCCAGCAGTGACTCCAGAACCTAGAGAGACTGGGAAAAAAAAGACCAAAAAACCCCAAAGAGACCGAAGAGCTTCTACTCTTCTCTCAACAACTCTACCCCACTACTCAGAGCAGTGCCTGCATTGATTTCCTCAATGAGAAAAGAATACCATACTAATGGGCTTTGAGAACCAAGAAGACCTAGGTTCAAGTGCTGTCTCTGACACATACAGGTTCTGTGTGACCTTTGGTAAGACATCAAATCTCTCAGGGTCCCCAGGCAACCCTTGGAAACTTTCTGGAGCAAATGTCTTCTTTCCATAGTATAGCGAGTTTCCTCTCTGGGAGTTCCTTATACACATAAAATCACAGGTCTAGTTGTTTCCTCATCAAACAAAGAAACAAATGAATAAATAAATAGAAATATAAAGTTTAATTTCAAAATTGTCCCAGTGTGTGATTTTGGTTAAATTGTATGAGATTATTTCTATGGATTTTTTTTTTTGCTGTAACTATTTGCATGATAGCCTCATCTGTGGATTTGGTTGACACACATACTTTTGTTTCTGGGAGTGCTTCTGGCTAGATTGTTGTTACACCGAATCAATCTTCAGATCTAGGCAGCTTAATGCAAGCTAACTTAGGATGATTCTCCCCTTAAAGCTTTGTGTTGTGAAACACAAGGTGTTTGTAGGCAAGGCATGGATCCTGGCAGGTGAGCAATTAGCCTGCAAATAAGTTAAGTCATGTAGAGACATTCATGTGGTGACAAGTATAGGACAGTTGAAAGAATGATGGATTTGAAGTCAGAGGACCTGGGTTTGGATCTTGGTGCTATCAACTTCTTACAAATGTAATCTCTCTCTCTTCCTTCCTTCCTTCCTTCCTTCCTTCCTTCCTTCCTTCCTTCCTTCCTTCCTTCCTTCCTTCCTTCCTTCCTTCCTTCCTTCCTTCCTTCCTTCCTTCCTTCCTTCCTCCTTTCCTCCCTTCCTCCCTTCCTCCCTTCCTCCCTTCCTCTCTCCCAAAGTACTTCACCTGTTTACCTCAGTTTCCTCATCTGTAAAATGAGCTGGAGAAGGAAATGACAAACCACTCCAGTATCTCTGCCAAGAAAACCCCAAATGGGGTCATGAAGAATCAGACATGACTGAAATGACTGAAAAACAAAATTGAGCCCCTTTATTAAGTAGCGTTTACTATGTGCCAGACGCTGTGCCTTTAAGCATTTTGCAATTTTTACCCACTTGATTCTCACCACAATCCTGTGAGGTGGGTATTATTATTATCTCCATTTAACAGATGAAGAAAAAGAAGTTACGTGATTTGCTAAGTGTTACACAATTAGTAAGTAAGTGTGCGGAGCTGAATGTGAACTCAGCTATTCCTGAGGGAAGTCCTGTCACTCTATTTTCTGTGCTACCTGCCTGGCCTCCCCCCGCCATGCTACATTTGGAGAATAGATCTCACTGTATATATGCTGCCACTCTTTTAGATATTCAGTACAATGGCCAAGTCCTCGCAGTCCTGCTGAGTTTGACTGTGAAATCCCACCATCTCAGATAGTTATAAAAATAATAATAACTCACCTTTGTAAAGGTTTACAAAAATTAAAAAATTAAATTTAAAATAAAAAGGAATAAATATTTACAAGATTTAAAATGTAAAAAAATACTTTAAGGTTTACAAAAATAAAAATGTTTTTCTCTCAACAAGTCCATGAGGGGTGAATGTTATTTATCCCTGTTCGACAATAAGGCTGTAGAAGCATGATGATGGAAAATTTTCATCTTTAGGTGTCAAAATCACCAAAGAATTTTACCTGAGGCTCAATCCATCACAGACAACATGGAGAGATCTGTGCCTCCCCAGAAGACAGGAAATGTATCTTTCATTCATCTTATTTGCTCCAAGAAAATTTGGTGTTATGAAAGGAGGGAAAAGGAAAAAAGTTTGTATTAAGTACCTATTATGTGCAAGCCACTCTTTTATGTGTTTTACAAACATCACCTAACATTCCTCACAACAACCAAGAGAGAGTAGGGCTATAATCACTCCCATTTTAAGGTTCAGGAACCTGGGCCAGATAGAAGAAAAAATGGATTTTCCCAGGATTACATAGTAGCCAAAGTCTGAGGCTGGATTTGAACTTGGGTCTTTTTGAATTCAGACTCAGGGCTCTATCCACAGCACCACCTAACTGCCAGCTTGGGGGGATTGAGAGAAGGAGGGATAAAAGGCAGTCATACCTAAAAAAACCAGCTATCAAAATGGAGGTGATTCTGAGGCTTAATCTATTAGGAAATAGTCCTTCCCTATAAGGGGGACAGGAGAGGAAAGGAAGAGAATAAGCATTTATATGACACCTACTAAATGCTAATCACAGTGCTAAGAGCTTTAAAAATATTATCTCATTGGTTTTTTTTATTTTTAAAAACACTTTCCTTTCCATATTAGAATTAATATTATCTATTGGTTCTAAGGCAGAAGAGTGGTAAAGACAAGGCAATTATGGTTAAGAGACTTATCCAGTATTTGAGGCCAGATTTAAAATATCCCATTTAATAAGGACCTTTACTTATCTTTGCAGATACTAGCTTCTATCCCTGCAAATTGCTTTACAGCTCCTTACACAGGTGCATTTCCCCCCTTTTGATTATAAGCTCTTTAATGGCAGGAATTGTTGGAGTTCCATCTTTTTTTTCCTTGAGCCTCATCATCATGGTTATCGTTGGTCCTTCATTTTCAAAGAGGATCAGTAAGATCCCAGAGTGAAGTCTTGACTTACTAGTGAATTGGATTTAAGTGAGGCAGATTTGCATAAAGTCGTTGGCCTCCCACTCTCTCTTCCAGAGTCATTCAAGTCCAGTGGTGAGACAAGTCAAGATGGCAGAGGGTGACTTTGACATCTTCCATGTTTGACCAAACTCTTAGTGCTCCACAGAGTCTGTTTTAACTGCCTTCATGGACATTGGAACAAATTGTTCTCGCCCATCCATTCTGCTGGGACAAATCCTCACGTGCCTGTAGTGGACACCCCCCCACCCAACTCAAAGAAGGCTTTGAGATCTTTTGGCTACCCTCCACCTGGTTTGCTCAGATGTTTTAACCGAGGTGTGACCCTTTACATGCTACAGTGTTTTAGAGCCATAGGTGAGGGTTGGGTGAGAGGTGGACACTAAAGGTGGATGAGCAAGCCCTCACATCAGAGGTGCTAGTTCTCTTTGAACACCCCATGCACCCGTGTCCCAGTAGGACACAGTAATCAGTGAATAAATTCATGGTCATTTATTGGTTGGAGTCACTGACCATTTTTATGACTAGGATTCATCTCCCATTCAACATTCTTATTCTGTCATCCAATCTGCTTACTTATTGGGTAACCATTTTGGATCAAAGCATTGTCTAAGGAGTTTAGCAATTTTGGTTGCTGGTAGGATGTTGGCAAAGGAGTTTGTTTCAAGGGGTTCCGACTGGTAATTTTCAGAGTATATTTTCATAACAGTCAGCCAGTCAATAAGCATTTATTAAGTATTTACTATATACCAGGCACTGTGTCAAGCACTGGTGATCAAAAAGAGATGTAGCTCAGTCTAATAGGGAAGAAATGATGCAAATAACTTCATACAAATAAGATATACCGAATAAATTAGAGATAATCTCAGAGGGAAGATGCCAGTTTTAAGAGGAATCAGGAAATTCTTGTGATATAAGGAGAGATTTTATCTGGTACTTGAAGGAAACAGGAAAGCCTCATCTCCAAGTGGAATGAGAGAATTTCAGGCAGTGAAAATACTTGGAGTCAAGCAGGTACGTAATAGGGTGCCAAAAAAAAAAGAATTTCCTCACCCCAGATTTACTCAGTTCCTTTGCCATTTACTCAGCGTTATCCTGGGATAACATGAGGGCAGTGTAGGCTACTGTTGCAGAGATATAATAAGAGTTAAATGGAATTTCATACCATTACTTAGGGAAGAGTTCAGAGCAGTCTTTCTTAACCATTTTTGAGTCACTAACTCCTTTGACAGTCTGGTGAAGCTTATGCACTCCTCAAAATAATATTTTTAAATGCATAAAATATGAAGGATTGCAAAGGAAATAAATTATATTAATATAATGCTATCATATCTTTAAAAACAAGTTCCTTAACAACCCTTGGTTTAGAGAGAAAGGGACCACAAGTGTCAGCATAAGATATGATTTCCAAAAGACAGACTTTAATATGTTTTGTTTTGTTTTGTTTTACTACTGGCTTGGTATAGATAGTTTGGGTTTGCATCATAAAAAGGCAAATAATTCCCTTTCAAGAGTGTGCTGGAGCCAGCTCCAACTAGCTTCTGAGAGAGATTGTTAAGTATTCATGGCTTGGAAATCTGCAAACTACAAATCAAGGCTTGATTTATGGTTTTATTGATTAGCTAAATATAAGAACATGTAATTAAAAAATAAGAATACTTAATAATAACCTTCAATAAAAATGATTTTATTTTTAACAATAAATTTAATTTAATAAAATATTCCTAATAAAGTTTAATGACCAAAGTTTTACTAATAAATTCATTTTTAAAATAGTAAAACTTAAGGGTGTGCATTCATTTTCTTGAGAGCCCACATGCTAAACATTTATCAGCACATCCATAAATTGTTCTACAAACATTGCTTGAACTCGGTAGGAATGCAGTAGAAAGTCCAGAAAATGAAATCGTCATCAGATTGGAGGCTTGGTGATTATTATTATACTAAGTATTTTAATATTATATATTAATACTTAAGTACATTATATAAAATAACATAGACTAATATTATAATTATATTTTATGATTGATATGAATAACAATAATTAATAACCCATATTTCTAAAAACACTTGAAGGTTTACAAAGTGCTTTAGACATCCGTTCTCTCATCCGAACCTCACAATACCCTTGCCTTTGGTCTGTACATCTGGTAGCTCCCTCTACCCCACAGGGAAGAAGCTTAATTATTTTCTGTAATCCTGAAAATGTTAACAGAGAGTTGCTCAGCTGAGATGCCCAGCAGTAAGGAGTATAAGGACAGGAAATCAGAGAAATCCAGCTCAGTAGAGCGATCTGCTACCTGATAATATTATCACTAGAAGACATCAGTCGCTGTGCAGCATCCAAAGTTCCTCTGACCACACATATCCCTTCTGAGTGTTCTCCTTAACACTTGGGTCTTGGTCACACATACTCTGAATGCATCCCCTCCATCACTACCAGTGTACTAACCTGTGGGAGATTGTAGCTTGTAATTAAGGAGGAAATGTCTTATCATTGTCAATGCAATTTAAATGAATGTCTTCTGGCTGGTTTCCTAAAAGACATACCTTGGTGGGGACTTTGTGAGCTCTGATTTCGGGTTCCTTCTAGTTCACCAAGTGCCTTGTGTGTGAGCTAGACTTCTGGGGCCCCATGGGTGAAGGTCTGTACCCCCAAATTAGCACTAACTCCCATTTTTAGCTTCAAAAAATGCATGGGAGAAAACATGACATATCCCTTCAAGTCAGGGATGCAGCATCCCACGTGGAAGGACCACAAACCACAGGGAAGATACTTTGAATTGAAGATGTACAAGAGAGGAAGGACCTGAAATGGGATGTAGCAGTCAGGAAGGGAGCAGGCTATCTGGTAGCTTTCTATTTAAACTAATTATCCATGTTAAGTGAGAGTCGGGGCAGTGTAATGCAAAGAGTTCAGGACTTAGATTCAGGGAATTTAAGTTCAGATCCTAGTCCTGACTCTGACCAGCCATGAATTATGGGAAAATCACGGAACCTCCCAATATCTCAGGCCACTTACTAAGACTTCTCAACTCAGACATAACCAGGTTGTGAAGCAATGAAATAACCTATGTAATGAACTTCCTGGTCCTTAAAGCACCCTATAAATGTGAATTAAAATAGTATTTAAGATGATCTTTAGTGATAGAGGGAGTTTTCACATTAGGAGTTCCCCAGGGTGAGGGAAATTCCAGATCTAGTCTACAGAACTAGGTTCAAAGCTTAGTTGTTTCTAGGCTACTACAGGAATGCAAAAACTGTCAGAACCCCCTACATTTTGGCATCCTGGGGCAAACCTGTGATCCCACCAGCCTAGGGACAACTGTGCGTAGACTACATTAAAGTCAGTAGAAATGTCAGAAATGGTCATCCACGCCCCCTTCATTTTGTTGATGAAGGAACTTGAGGTCCAGAGAGGTAGTAATTTGCCCAAGGTCAAGTGTGAGTTACTTACGTTACCCAGAACCAATAAATTCACTTCTCTCTAGGTCCGAATTTTATATTCGAAACAAGAGAACTGAACTCGATAGGGTGTCTATTGTGGCATTTTGAATTTTCTAAATGCTTTGTTCTGAAACATACTTGTAGGTATCTCTGGTTCCTGTATTTCAGTCATCATTTAGAAATCCCCAAAGAAACATCTCTTTTCTTTCTGGAAAAAGCAAAGCAAAATATTCTTTCCAAGAAGTCATTTTAGAAAATCTCTTTTTAAAGATGGTGTTGTACAAAGAAGGAAGAAAAAAAGAGAGGAGGTGAAAAAGAAGAGGAAGAAAGAGGGAAATAGCAAAGAAAGAAAGACAAAAATAAAGGAGACAGAGACATTTGTTGTTTCTCTATTTCTGTAAGGATGGGAGAAGGACGGACCCCAGAAAGTTCCTGAGCCTTCATCCTTCCTTGGGCATCGGTGGCTGGGGGACTTTGGTTAATCTCCTTCAAGTGGAGACATTGCCCATAAAAGGACTGATCACAATGCCAGACCTGGCTCTTTCTCATTTCCCCAAAGCAACAAAATGTCAACAGCCAACGGTCACATCGCTCCTCTCTCTCTCACACAAACACTCCCTGGTACACAGGCCAACAGCAGAAAGCAAACTGGGCAGAAGGAGGAGACTTCATTGGAATTGCAGGGCATTGGGAGGCGCTGGGTCTGCAATGAGAGCCATGAACACTTCCCTAAAAACAGACATGGTACCCGCTCCTCCTGCCTGCAGGTGCATACAGACACACACACCTGTGCCCTTATGCCCATCGGTGACCCAAACCAACACGCATGGTCATGTGGGCTGGATTACATGAGTACATACATGTAGAACTTCATTGCTAACCTTAAAGCACTCCATAAATGTGAATTATTCTTGTTTCCTTTCAGCCTGTCTGGTGATTCCCTGCTTCTATTTAGAATACACCTTCATCCCCCTCGGCGTGTTTACCTGCCTATTGCTGGTCCCTAGGGAGTCAGGGGTGCAGAGGGGAGAGCTTTTGGGGTTGTAGAGGAAGGCAGAGGGGAAGCAGAGATGCAATGGGGAGAGCTTGGACGTCCCCACTCTAGCTCTGCCACTGCCTAGCATTGCTACTGAACAAGATGGCAATACTCTTCTGGATTTCAGTTTCTTCTCTGCTAAATGTTGTGGCTGGACTAGACCAGGCAGATAGACAGGGTAAAGTGCCAGATCTGGAGTCAGGAAGATGCATCTTCCCGAGTTCAAATCTAGCCTCAGACACTTCCTAGCTGTATGACTCTGGATAAGCCACTTGACTCTGCCTTGGTTTCCTCATCTGTAAAATGAGCTGGAGAAACAAAGGCAAACCATTCTGGTATCTTGGCCAAGAAAAACCCAAATAGAGTCATGAAGAGTCAGATACCACTGAAAAACAAGCGAATGACAACAACAAAAGGACTAGATGACCTTTAAGATCCCATAACGAATGGAAATCTGAAGGACTCCCTCCAGAATAAATAAGCCCTCTAACAGTAAAACATGTGCTGATGTCTTTGCTTTGCCTTACGGAAAGAACATTGAAATTCACTGAAATAGGGACCCTTCCCTCTCTGTACCACTTCACCATTGATGTCTCCATACAGATTACAGATGTTTACAGGACAGATGTGTAAGATTTGTCCAGGAGAAAGTGCCTTGCTGGAACTCAGAAAAACAATCAGTTCCGTGGCATGTCCGTTGCCAAGGGGATGAATCATTCTTAATTGAATAGAAGGGAAAATATTTGTGTAACTTATTGGCACATAAATGCAGGTTGCTCCTGAGCAGCCTCAACTTACACAACCTTCTTTTCAGCCAACCTTTATTTTTTCCTCTGAAATCTCCCTTGAGGGCTGACAAAAGCAGAGTGGCAGGGGCCACCCCCCAGCTCTTGGTGCCCAGGAGAGAGCAACCAGAAGGCAGGCTTCTAGCCCAGCTCTGCCATGAATTAAGTCTGTACTTTTGAGTAAGGAAATTCAAGTCTTGGTCTTCTCCTCTACAAAATGGTGATAGGTCCAGTTCTGACATTCTGTTAGTTAACATTCTCTTTATTTCCTTCTTTGGTTATCTCAGGCTCACATTTAGTCCAGCAACAAAATAGGATAGAAAGAGAAACATCTATACTTCGGTTTAGTGCAGAGGATGGGGAGGAGGTAAAGTTCTCTCACTTGTTTTTCTTCATTGTTCTAAGAATGTACAGATGTGAACCTTCTATAGCAGCAAAAGAGGGTTAACACTGTTTAATGAAAGAGTCCTGGCTCTGACACGTCCCTGCTGGGTGACCTTTTTGCTTCATCTGTCAAAGCTCCAGACACCTTCCCAAGATGATGGATTTCAGAAGAGATGCTTTTCATGTGGGGATTCCCTATACCAATGAAACCCAAAGTCTAGTTTCTTACCTCCAATTCCAAGAAGAATAACAGGAATTGGGGTGAGAAGAAAGGTCTTTCTTGAATAGACACACTGGTTTTGTTTCTGCTTTTCCGTGCAATAAACTAGACCTGAACATAAATGGAATTTCAGATTGGAAAATTATGCTTCCTCTTCCCGTCCTGTTACCCTAAGCACCTGGTTCAGAAACCAGATTAGGGGCCGAGCAGCCATTTCCCCCATTAACCCAAAGAAGGGTTACAGTGATTGCTCTGGGAACAGCCACAGCTAAAGCAATAACGATCACGTGGATGCTTTCTGGACTTGGCATGGAGCCCAGAGTATTTTTGCAGCTCCAAGTTATGACTGAAACTGCCTAGTGTTTGTGACAGAACCAGAGAGAATGTTAGTCCTGGAAGAGATCTTAGAACTCATCGAATCTTATTCCCTCTTTTTAAAGCCGGAGTAACCAAAGTCCAAAATGGCAAAGCCACATGCCCAGTTCACAGGGTTAATTAATGGCAGAGCTGGAAACACAACCCAATCCTCCTAACTCCCAGTGCAGTATATTATAACAGTGTATAAATTTTATATAAAAATATGTTATAGAATATATTATACCTAATATATTATCATTATATTTTATATTATATTATTATTTATTTTATTATAATTATAATTCATATTACATATGATCTATGTTGCATATTATATAACATATAATCATTTTTGTCATTTAGTTGTTTCAGTGGTGTCTGACACTTTATAACCCAATTTGGAGTTTTCTTAACAAAGATACTGAAGTGGTTTGCCATTTCCTTCCCCAGCTCATTTTACAGATGAAGAAACTGAGGAAAACAGGATTACATGACTTGTCACACAGCTAGGAAGTATTTGAGACCAGATTTGAATTCACAAAAATAAGTCTTCTTGACCCAGGCTCTGCCCTCTGTCCACTGTAATATAATAATATATAATATATAATATGAGTTATATCTGTTATAAGATAAATACAGATTAGAGATGTATGTCTTATTTTGACAAGTCATATATAGAGATAGTATATATATATATTATATGATTAAGATATTTGAGAATGTTTAGGCTAGTATTTAACAAATAAATTAATTTAACAAATAAATTAATAGGTCAACGATCCTCTTAATGATCAAAGACCAGGATATTCCATCACAAAGATCCATATATACAATTTGGAGTCTCATTTTTCAGTCCCTCCTTTGGACCTCCCAAGACATTTCTGACTGGTAAAAAGTTAGTGAGGAGGTTTTCCATGAAGACTCTCATGTCCTCCCCAATCCCTTAGGTGAGTAGTCATTTAGACAGGAACAACCTTTATCTAGTAAGCAAGTTTTTTTGTTTTGTTTTGTTTTGTTTTGCTTTGTTTTGGTGGGAGTGGAGGGGGAAGAAATTCCTAAGTTCCCAAGAATAAAGGAAATCTAAAATTAAACTATTAGTTGCAGCCCCTCGAATCTAGGACTCTGACATCAACATAATATAGAATATAAAAAATAAATTCTCACTATATGCATATATATGTATATAATGCACACACTAGACTATAAACACTATGAGGGCAGGGTCTGTGTCTTAGCTAAGTTCTATGTGATCCTCAGCACATAGCACCGAATTCTGTCCATAGTGGATGATTAGTGAATTCTCTATACCATTGGGATGGAGCATGCTGGGATTTGCCTAGAGAATACATACTAATATTCCCTGCTTGACTCCAGTCTACCATGTGGAGCTTTGGGTATCTGCTTCTGCCTGGGTGTTACTAAGGGACTTGTTGCATCTGTGATAATGAAGAATCCCTTGAATTACTTCTGAACTGGATGGAACTCAGTGGCTACACAGATGGGGTAATCCATCCCTTTGTCTTTCTTTCCTTTAACGTTGGGAGTGAAGCAAGATACTTGGAGCTGTCTCTGGAAAGAGAGCTTCCCAATCAATCATGGCGGCTGTGAGCATTTGGTCGCATCTTTCTCTTTGGGTTTTTTCCCCTTTATCTTAGGGGACGAGTATACTAAAATGGAATTGTCCAGAGAGCAACCTTTTGAGGTGCAAAAGATCTGGAGGTTTGCAGCTGTGGGGGCAGGACGAGGGTCCACCATGGCCAGTGGCAGGCAAAATGCCTGGATCAGGAATAGAGAGTCATCCCGAGTTGCAGACACAGGCAATTACCCAAGAATGGAAGCAGCTTCAGGAAGTGTGACCCCTTTTGGGGAAAGAAGAGTCAGTAATGGACTGAAAAAGTTACAAAACCCAAGAAAATGTGACTGAGGGGTCTGTTATTGTACAGACTTTTTAGTTGCTAGGTTCCATTTAGGTGCCTGGAGTCAAGAAGACCTGAGTTTAAGTCTAGACTTTACTGATCCAGGACAAGTCATTTAATCCGCTTGCCTCAGTTTCCTCATATATAAAATGAAGATAATAATAGCATCTACCTTACAGGGTTGTTGCAAAGACCAAATGAGCTAGCATGGTGCATGGCACATTGCAATACTGTAATATATACATATTGGCTATTATTATCATGACTTTTATTTCAGGCAACCCTGAAAGAAGGTCCTGCCCAATCACTCTGGTAGGTAGCCATCTACTCAGCTGGTCCTAATAAAAGCCTAGGAAATCAGAACGCCGCCCAGTCAGCCTTTGGGGGATGGCTGTGTGTGTGCAGGTATCAACAGCAGTCAGAATTTTTCCTCCATCTGGAGATGCAATTTGTTTCTGAGAAAGCTGCTTCTGAGTCCCAGATTGCTGTAAAGGCTGGAAAGATTCAACACTCCAGGGAAATGGCTATTAGAGATGGACAAAGAAAGGGGAGGCAATCTGCCTCCTGACAGTATTAATATCTGCTCTAAGTCTGATTGCATTCATGATGGAAGAAAATTGGGTTGAAGGAGGAAATAAAGCGAAGCCCAGTGACTTGTGCAAGGGTTCATGATTTAATTTGCCTACCCACAATGCTCCAGCAGCCATTCAGGCTGAAATAATGGACTTTTATTTGGCCCTGTTGACAGATGAAAACGACTGCCTTGTTTCGTTTGATATTAAAAAGGGAATGGGAGGCCGAGGTTAAGGAGTGGCTGAGGGACAGTTGTTCTTTCAGGACCCACACTGGAGGTGCTGGCACAGCTTTAAATGGGGACAGGTGGAGAGAACTTATAGGGGCTGTAGAAAGCCCACAGCTAATATTAGTCCTGATGAGTTAAGGAGGGCAAACTGCCAGGTAGCCAAGCATTCAGGTTAGCTGTTTGAAGAAAGCTTATGAGAAAACAGAAATCCCCTTTTCAGACGTTAAAGGGTAACTAACTAGATGGCCTTAGCATAAAAGTAAGAGATTTTTTGATGAATGGACCATTAAGAGAAGATTGTTTTGGGTCACTGATGGCTACAGGTGACCTCGCTCAGAAAAAAAGGCATCGGATGAATGTTTTCTCTAGTGTTGCAGTGGGAGATCTGTGACTTGTCATTTTGGTCTTTCAGCCTTCATCATCTAGTAATTCCATGAAGGCAATCAGACTTCTGACTGGTAGATTCTATCAGCTGCAAATGCTCCTCCTTTCAAAGCCCCTTTGTTGGAGATATTGACAACATATCACGGATAGGATAAATTCAGGGGTGCATTGATAAATGATTAACAACCAGCTCTCTAACAAGGGGACACATTTTAAAGTTTGAGCTGCATTATTAAGTTTCATCCATCATTTTCTTAAGTCTAGACAATCAACAAAAAATAAATCAAGCCCTGATTTGTAGAATTTTCTGATTTCTGGAGTGAAAAATGCTCTCACTGAAAATTTATCTCTCAGCACACTTCTAGATGTATCTGACTTTCTTTACTCCTGTTCATACCCCTGGAAATTGCCTAGATTTCTTAAAATCTTAGCATCCTAGAGTTGGAAGGGATTTGAGAAATTTTCTAGCCTACTGAGTTCTCATCTGACTAATAAAGGAATTGAGGCCATATTCTATATTGCCCCTATTCCTTTTCTTAGCAGTTCATCCACATGGACTTTCTTGCTGTTCCTTATGATCTCTTTTCTCCCTGACTTTGCATTAGCTGTCCCTATGCTTGGAAAACATTCCTAGTTCATTTTTGCCTCTTAAGATATACCTTGTTTCCTTAAAGATTTTGCTCAAAAAATATCTTTTACGTGACATTTTTTTCTGATGCCCTAAGCAAAGTTCTATCCTTCCTTCCTTCCTTCCTTCCTTCCTTCCTTCCTTCCTTCCTTCCTTCCTTCCTTCCTTCCTTCCTTCCTTCCTTCCTTCCTTCCTTCCTTCCTTCCTTCCTTCCTTCCTTCCTTCCTTCCTTCCTTCCTCCCTTCCTTCCTTCCTCCCCTCCTTCCTTCCTCCTCCTCTCACCCCTTCCTTTTTGCCTGTGTCAGAAAACTGAATTTAATGCTTTCAAGTTTATAGAGAACTTTATTCAGAAGAACTATGGAAAATATTTAATGACTGGCCCTCAGGGGAAAAAAATACACCAGACATACTTTTAAGCTTAATCTGTATTATAACAATTTCTCTATCACTTTCTTAAAGTATAGACAATCAGTAACGAAACCACCAATTCCCAATTTGTGGGGTGAAAATGCCCACACTAAATCAATTCTCTTGAGCTGGTTTCAGCTGATGCCAGTGATATCTGACTGAGATTTTATATCATTTGGTCCTTGTAACTACTCTGTGAGGCATTAATTACTATCTCCATTTTACAGATGTGCAAACTGAGGGTCAAAGAGGGTAAGTATTACACTCATGGCCACATAGTGTCAGAAGTGAGGTTTAGACTCCAATTTTTCTGGCTCAGTTTGAATATGCTCTCTACTCTGTCATGCCATTTTCCTCAAGAACTACAGTACAGACTTCCAGGTAAGCATGGCAGCAGTCTAGACGCGGGACACTTCCTCTCCCCAGCACACACTGACAAAGACTACCTCAAAAGAGCTTAAAAATCATTTTCAGAAGAACGGAGGAACTGTACAGTAGGGCGCAGCATTGAAGGTATGTGGGATTTGGGCATTTCTACACTATAAGAGGGTGAAAAAGGTCCCACCCAAACGCAAGCCAATCCACCCTCCCCCAACCCCATGTGAGCAGAGGGCACCTCTAGAGTGAGCAGAAGCAAGAGAACATTGTACACAGCGACTGATACACGGTGGTACAATCAAATGTAATGGACTTCTCCATTAGTGGCAATGCAGTTACCCTGAACAACCTGGAGGAATCTACTAGAAAAACCACTATCCACATCCAAAGGAAACACTGTGGCAGTAGAAACACCGAAGAAAAACAACTGCTTGATTACATGGGTCGAGGGGATATGGCTGGGGATGGAGACTTTAAATGAATATCCTAGTGTAAACAACAACATGAAAATGAGTTCTGACCAAGGACACATGTACTACCCAGTGGAATCGCGTGTCGGCTATGGGAGGGGTGGCGGGAGGGGAGGGAGGAATAGAAAATGATTTTTCTATCCAAGGAAAAATGTTTGAAATTGACCAAATAAAAAATAATGTTAATTAAATTTTTTTAATTAAAAAAAAGAACTACAGTACAGACATTCCTTGGATAGGGAATACCCAAGCAGTGCATTTTAAGGCATTGTTTTTTCCATTGCAAACTCCATTGTGTAGAAGAATAGAATGTGACATGCACCTAGAAGGATTTCCTGGGGAGAAGGCAGATTCTTGACTCCCTCCTCATCATACCAACCAAGTATATAGCTTCATCACAAAACTAAAAACCTCACCATGATATTCCATCATCTTTCAGTCTCACTTATCAGCACATGTTGTCCAAATCAATGAAAAAAAGTGTGAGAGGAGAAGATTCTTCCTGACTCCAGATTCAAATATCTTTGCACTATGGTACCACCTAGCTGGCAGGGCAATTGGGATGTTCAAGGAATACTACCACCTCTCCTGCCAAGCCCTTTACAAGGCTGCTTATCCACCTTTTCTAAAGAGGTTTAAAAAATCCCTATAACTTCTGTGGTGGCCATACCCCAATAAAACTGTCTTGAAAGATGGGCTGTTGAAAGTAACCAATAAGCCTCCAACCTGTCAACGATGTAGGCAGATATCTATTCCAAGAGTGTAAAGATTTTCCTTAGAGGACAGGGTGGATGAGAACAATTTGTTCCAACATCCACAAAGATGGCTGAAAGCAGGCACTGTGGAGTGCTTAAAGCTTGGTCAGACATTGAGGCCACCAAGGTCATCCACTGTATCCTGGATCATCACCAGACATCTTGACTTTTGGCTTACCACTAGACTTTGATGACTGGAAGAGAGAGGTTGATGACTTTGTATGACTGTGCCTCGCTTAAATCTAATTCATATACAAGCCAAGATACCATCCTGTAATGTCATTGGTCCCCTTTGAAAATGAAGTTCAAACAACTTTTGTATTGGCACAAGGAATTTCTACAGAGTTTCTCATATGTATTGATATCACAAGTCTAGACTGAATTTCAATCCCCTGCCAAATGTAAGAAAGTTAATTAATTTTCCTTTTCTCCAATCTTGATTTTCCTCTGGCTAAGTCACACCATCATAATAAATTAGATACTCACAGACATGAACTCTTTCAAGCCCATGAGGACTAGTAAATGCACTAAAGTAAACTTTCTCATTTCAGAAGCATTTCCATTTTGGAAAGTGAGATCTCAATGACTGTGTAAAAAGGTTCTTAGTGCTACATTTGGATCTGGTATTTTTACTTCATTTCTCTGAGATTAACAGCTAAAAGTTCTGGTGTTCATCAAGTTATTCTCTTCGTTTATAGAATGTGAGGATTTTATATTTTTCTCAGTTTCTCAAAGTGAATTAATGACTTTTGGACAACTGGGTAATGTTGTTTATGTTCATCTAAAAGCAAGCATCTCATGTAAGGCAATATTTCTTAAAATAGGGCTGGTCCCTTCCTACCCCCCAACTCAAAAAGGAGTATTCGTTGGACTACTATGAACGAGAGGAATGACGTTTCTTCTTTACCTGGCCTTCCTCCATCACCCTTTCTTCCTGCAGCCATGACAAGGAGAGAGACACATAGAGTTATTATTTATTTGGTGAAAGAGTGAAATTGGGTCATGGAGGCAAACAGTGCTAAAGTGCTCTCCCCAATAGCTAACAATGAAATTTTCTGTTTGAATAGGATAGCCAATTTGGGATTAAGAAGAGTTCCATAATTTTGTCAAGGGGTTATTCATGATCATGGTGACCATATATAGTAGATTACAACATGTATACTGCTTTCCTTGACAAACCTCCTCTTCTGGACTTTTAAGGTATTCCATAATCTGACTCCATCTTTTTTCTTACCAACACTTGATCTTCTTTGTTCCCCAACACTCACCCCTTTGCTCTCATCAAACGTATATTCTCATTGCCTTACAAGACAGCATGATCACTCTCAGTGAAGTCTCTCCCTTTTCCTAGAATGCTTCCCTGCTTATCTTTTGACTATCCAAATCTTATCCTCTCTTTCGGGCTCTTCCCAAGACCTGGCACTCTCTTCTGGAAGCCTGAGTCAAGTCCTGTCCATCCAAAACATTTGTTCATTTTCTGAATTTCATACTTGAGTGCTTTGGAACTGTGCTCCTCACAGCATTACTCACTGACATATTGCCTTCTTCCATCAATGTTGGTCTTCTCTGTCCACCAAAGTGATAATCTCCCAGAGGGCAAAGACCGTGTCCTGCACCGCTGTTAACTCACTCACAGGGTTAACTTGCCAACATATTTAACTCATTATGGACACAGTAAATCGGATCAAGTTGAGAGCATTTAGGCAGGCAACAGATGAAAAGAGTCTCTTTTTCCCTATGTGTATGTCTCTTCCCTCTAAAGATGAGTATGTTTACAGGAGGTGAGATCCAGGTTTATTAGGAGAATAGTTGATATATTTCTTTTTTTATCATGCTCTGCCATTAAATGCTTCTGATCTAGATGAACTGTTTCCTTTAATTGATTAGTAAAATTAAACACACTACTGAACCTTTTGATTGGCCCTTAGAATATTTTGTACCCAGGAATAGATTTGTCTGGAATACCTGGGGAGGCAGGGATATCTCCAAGTATTATACATTCATTAATTCAGCAAATATTTAATAAGATCCTATTATGTACTAATCACTTCTCTAGGTAGTAAAAAGATCCAAACTTAGGTAAGACTCCATCCCTGTCCTCATGAAACCTAGTTAAAATAAAGAAGAATCTGTACAGATTTTCTAAGAAGCATACAAAGGTCTTCTAGGGGAAATGCATACTTTAGCTAAAAATTTGTCCCTGTCCTCACAGAGCTTACAGTTTGCTAGATAGTAAAGAAGAGGCTGTAGATTGTTGAGAGGTGTACAAAGATCAAAGGTCTGTCACCAAAGTAGAGGAAAAACGTAGACACTTTTCATGCAATTTAACCCATCTTTCCCCTTCTCTCCTTTCCTGCTTTTATAGGGCACGTCAGGGAAAATAGCAGTTCTTGTAGGATAACTGGCCCAGGGGGCTGAAGGGTGAGCCTTTGAAGGCTTCCCAGTCACCTCAGGCCATAGCATAGATCAGCTCTTGATTCCAGGGCATAGGAAGATTGCTCCTCCCATAGTCCTCCCTTTCAGCGTGGCTGGGGTGGTGATGAGCCATCCAGCACGAGATCTTTTAGGGTGAAAAATCTTTGGTAAACTTTGCAGGAAACCTTGGCCAATTGGCTCATCCTGTGATAAACTGAGGGTCTGAACCAGGCCCTGGCACTGAACCAAAGAGTCTGTGTACAAAGACAAAAAGGAGCCTTGGGGAAAGAGGGCCAGGAGGGGAAGATGACTTGGAAGTCAACAGAGCCAGAGGTCAGTGTAGAAAGTGAGGGCAGCGTCTAGCTGTGCTTTGAAAGAAGAGAAGCTTCAGAACAGGCCTGATCTTTCACCCCCAACTTAAATTAATGGCACATCATCTCAGTTGGCTACATTTTGTTTGCATTTTTGCATAACTGCATTTCCTGTTTGGGGACTGCCACACAAACAGCCCTTTCTGCTGTCCCAATGGCTGCCCAAGGGTTGGAGTCTGTGAGAGCTGGGGATTGTACTGGGGATTGTCTTCTCTCTACAATGGCCTCAGCAGAGATTTTCACTGCTTCTCTATCTGAGAACTTCTCTACCCTTGAAAGCTGTGCCTCAGTTTTTTCAGACCCTTAAAAAAAACCAAGTCAGGGATGAAAACTATGGGAAGGAAGCTGCCCTTTGAGATGTCTTCCGGCTTCTGACACCCCAGATCTAGGAGCAGAACAAATCCTTCCCTCTTTGCAGTAAGTTTAAAGAGAATCCAGATGAGTCTCTACTACCCCAAAAGACCCACAACTCCACTCTGACTTCTGATAATACCTAGAATTTATAGATAACTTTAAGGTACATGAAACATTTAACAACTGTTATCTCATCTGGGGAGAGAGATGCTCTTATTATCCCCCATTTTACAGATGAAGAAACTGAGGTTAAGAGCTTTGGTGATTTGCCTAGAATTGCACAGCTGGCAAGTGTCTGAGATAGAATTTGAATTGTCTGTCGACTCCAAATCTCTGCTTTGCTCCATCGACTATCTGTAATTGAAAATAGCCATTGTTATTTGCCAATCGTTAAGTTCATAATGTAGCCATAAGAGCTCAAGCTTGCTGGTGTGCTGACTTTATTACAAACATTAATCATAATCGTGATAATAACAGCCCTTCGTATTTCCAGAGCACTTTACAGTTTACTTTCTTCATAAAAGTCTTGTGAGGTAGGTAGTACAGGAACAATGATCATATTCTGCATTTGGAGGTGAATTTCAGAGATGTGAAAACTCATTCCCATACACTCCGGGCTGATAGGGATTCACCTTAGATGTTCCAACTCCATATATCAGATTTTCTCCATTTTTCTTTGTGACCTCTCATTTAGAGTCATGGTATTCTAAGCTTTTAATTCAATTTCCATTTTCATTTGATTCAGAAGAAAACAGAAGGGTTGAAGACCTCTCTGTTCCAAATATTCTTTCTTCCACCAATCTCCCCTAAGGGGCTTAGCAAAACCCAGTACTCTTGGGGGTTTACAATCCTTTTGTTATGATTATTTTCACAATACTTGATAAAATTTTGGTTGACATTATCCTCACTTCAAAATGTATCCCTCCCATCTCCAGAGAGTCCTGTCTTGGGGGGAATTTAAAAAAAAGAAAGAAGTTCAATTCACAAAGGATGAAAAAGTAAGAGGTAAAAAATAGTTCAGCAAAACTAACCAACCTGTCAATGATATGCGACAGCCAAAGTAGTTTGTAAAACAAAATAAAACAAAACAAAAAAATAGAGAGTTCAGAGTTCTTGAAGTAGTCGACTGAAGACCTCATATGGGCAATTGGACTTGGATGAGCTTTATGACTCTTGACATGTCACTTAACTTCAGTTTCCTCATTGTTAAATGGGGATAATAAGAGCACCCACTTTACAGGGCTGTTGTGAGAATACAGTGAGAACATTCAGCACTTTACAAACCTTACGATAATACGTAAATGCTAGTTATCAAGTAGTATTAGAAGGACAACTTCTTGGAAGACTTTAATAATTATTTGTTTCTTGAGTAATGTAAAATTGCTGTTGATCCAAATAAGAATGGAAAAATATACAATGAATATAAATAGGCTATAGCATATTACCCATGAGAACTTGCTCAAGAAGTGTCATAAAAGTCATTATCAGATATATGTCATTAGAAAACAACTCTGAGGTACCACTTGACACCTGTCAGATTGGCTAACATGACAGAAAAGGAAAATGGCAAATGTTGGAGGGGATATGGAAAAATGTACTAATATTCTGTTGATAACTATGAGAAGGTCCAGTTTGGAACTATGACCAAAGGACTATGTATGTATGTATGTATCTTTTGACACAACAATAACACAACTTGACCCCAAAGAGATCAATGAAAAAGGAAAATTTTTATAGCACCTCTTTTTTTTTATGGTGGCAAAGAATTAGAAATTGAAATTTGAATTAGAAATTGAGGAGATACCCATTAATAGGAGAATAGCTTAACAAGTTGTGGTAAATGATTGTGATGGGATACTATTATATAGTAAGAAATAATGAAGAAGATACTTCAGATAAATTTTGGAAGACACACAAGTTGATTTGAAGTGAAGTGAGCACAACTAGGGGGCATTGTATACGGCAATAATGATATTGTAATGATAATTGACTGTGAAAGACTGAGCTACTCTGATCAATATGGTGATTCACAATTCCATGAGATTCAGGACAAACAATTCTATTCACCTCCGGAGTCGGAACTGATAAACTCTTAGTGCAGATTTCTTTTCTTTTCTTGTTTTTTCTGGTTTTCTTATTTTTTTTTTTGCAATATGGCATAAATGGAAATATGTTTTGCATGACTTCCTATGTGTAATTGGTATTGTATTTCTTACTTTCTCAATAAATGAAGGAAGAGATGAAAGGCAGGAGAGAATTTGAAATGGAAAATAAAAATAAAAAGTAAAATTTAAAAAATGGATATAGAGCAAGTGTGAGGTATGACATAGCCTATTACCTTGCAACCTGTAATATTTGAATAAAACCAGAGAACCATTCCTGTTATGCATATTGGATAAATGCTCTTTGAAAGATTTATCATAGGACACAAACACAAACCACACTAAATGGGAAGGCTTGGTGTCAATCTGCACCAGAGATGGAAATAGCCACGTTAAGGAAATCATAGCTCCATCCAGTAGAATCAGACCATATCATAGATTTACATAATGCTTCAAGGTTTCCAAAGACTTTGGTTTCAAACAACCCATGGAGGGAGGTCAGGCAAGTGTTATTGTAACCATTTTGAAAATGTGAACACTAAAGAGAGATCTAGGTCTAGAGATGGGATGTCCTAGGTTCAAATCTGGTGTCAGATACTTTCTAGCTGTGTGACTCTGGACAAGTCACTTAACCCCCATTGCCTAGTCTTTACTGCTATTCAGCCTTGGAACCAATATGCAGTATTGATTCTAAGATGGAAGATAAGGATTTAAAAAAAGAAAGAATGACGGTGGTCAACCTGATGGTGACCTTCTTTGGACTTAGCTAGATGGACCACCATACAGTAGATATGGTAGGTATTTGGGTGCAGCCTTCAAGGGCACATAATCGTCACTATGGGATCATGGGTTAGAGCAGTGGAGGAAACTCCAGAATTTGTCAATTAAATCCAAAAAGAAACAGAGAATTGAGAGTAGAGTCATGTCCAAAAATATTGATTAAGCTCTTACTACACACCAGGAACTGCATGCTAAGTACTGGGAATACAAACATAAGGAGAGAGAAAGACAATACCCAACACGTTTACATGCTTATATTCTTATGAGAGAAGAGAGTACATAAAAGGATACTGGAAAGGTGTTGGGAGTGAGGGGGGAGACATTGTAGAAAAAGTCCTGAAGAAAGGTCAGAAATACAGTCTAGAGAGTTCAGAAAATCAAAATCTTGCTTCTCTTGCTTCTTAAAGATGTGGTGGGCTAAGGGTGTGGAATACTACATATAAAATCAGATTTTTTCAATATCTTGGATACATATGACTGAATTATTTTTTCCTTTTCTTTTTCTTTTTTCTTCCAAATTTTATAAAACCAAAATTTAAAAACCCTTAAAAAGCATTTCCATATTCAATTCCATATTCAAAGAAAAAATATTGTACATAAATGAAATCACAAACCTTTTATGTTTAGCTTATTTTCTTCATATCTGCAAAATAAGTCCCTTCCATAAGTGTCTTAGAGCTTCTCCCATCCTTCCTCTCATCTGGGCGACTGACATGTTCATACAAATGACGTCTTTTGTATTTTCACTTTGCAGTTCCCTCTCTGGTGGTAACATTCACAATTTATTCTTTATTCAGTATTGTCTGTAGTTGTGTATAATGTTGTCTTGGTTCCACTCATTTCACCGTTCATGATTCTTTCCAATTTTTCTTTTAAATTAGCCTGCTCATTGCTTCTTATGGCGTAGAAGAATTCCACTTTAAAAGGGGATAATAACCTTTTTGCTTGGGGAAAGGGAGAAAGAATATTTTGGGAAATGTAGCTAATGAAAAAAGGTATCAACATTTTATTTTTAAATAAATCAAAGAAAAACTTTGGGAAAAAATAAGTGTTCCTCAGAAAATACAAAGTACTTCCTATAACATACCTAGAAAAATGCAAAGATCTACCTGCAGGAGAGACTTATTCTTTAGTACTAAGAGACTAAATATTGATAAAAGACAAGAAAACAATAGTTCTCCAAGGATCTTTGCTGTTCAGTCTTCAGTTGTATGCAACTCTTCCAGACCTCATTTGGGATTTTCTTGGCAAAGATACTAGAGTGGTTTGCCACTTCCTTCTCCAGCTCATTTTACAGCTGAGGAAATTGAGGCAAATGGGGGTAAATGGATAGCTAGTAAATATCTAGGAGACCAGATTTGAATTTAGGTCTTCCTGGCTGTGCCCTGAGCTCTATCTATGGTACCACCTACCTGCTCCCAAGGATCTGCTGCTCCTTTTAATAAAAAACAGGATAATCTTATGGGAAAGTGAGCTAAACCAAAAGAACCCATGACATAGAGCATCTTAGTTTCTCTAACTCCACTATTAGATTTGATTCAACAAATATTTATTAAGTGTTCTGTGAAAATCTCTAGGTTTCTTGAAGCTCATTCAGATATTTGATGGGAGATCCACATAGGTTTGACCTGAATTTGTAAACTTAGTGCCATTTCCACCCCCCCACCCCTCACCGCCCTTTCATTTCTATGATTGTGAAATGCCTTTTGAACCCTTTGCAAAGTAGGAATTCTTGAAAGGAGAAAAAAATATTGTGTCTATCAAGTGTTGTTATGATTGATTCAGAGCAAGTGGAGAAGGCTATTTGTCGCTGTGGGAGTAAGGATTCTAAGTTAGCAGACTGTCCTCCAAGATCATCTGTAAGAGGTTCAGACTCTCCCTTCAAAATAAAAGAAACACAAAGAATCATAGAAATAACAGAATGTTGACTTGGAAGGGACTTTAGAAAACATCTAGTCCCCCTCTCCCTGGCCCTTTTACTTCCCCTCTGCCACTCCATTTGACAGTTGAGAAAACTAAATTCCCAGAAGTTTAATGACTTCTTGGAGGTCATATACTGAGTCAATGGGGGAGCTGGAGGAGAAAACCCTTCATTCTTGTCATTGAATCTAATTAGTGTGTATGGTTTAAACACAGAAATCTCAACAGGAAAATAGGTGTATAGGGAGGGACCCTATCTAGTCTAACCCGATCATTTGACAGATAAACAAACTCAAAGTGAAGTGACTGATATAAGGTTACACCAGCTAAGATTTTTAACCAGATCCTTTAACATCAGTCAAGTCCAGAACTTTGAATTACCTTCTCCTCTCTCCCTCCCTTCCTCTTTCTCTCTTTCCCTCCTTCTGTCTCTCTCTGTCTCTGTCTCTCTTGCTCTCCTCTCTCTCTGTCTCTTTCCTGCTCTCTTTCTCTGTCTGTCTCTCTCACTCCCTCTCTCCTTCTATGTCTCTCTCTCCCTGTCCCCCACTCTTTCTCTGTCTCTCTCTCTCTGTCTCTGTCTCTCCTCCTCATCTCTTCCTCTGCTTCCTCTGCCTGTCACTCTTTCACCCTGCTTCTTTATCTGTGTCTCTCTGTCCTTCCCCTACCTCACCACAAATCTGCCTGTCTCTGTATTTGTGTCTCCAACACCTCATGTAATTCCCTATTGGCAGAATGGATAGATGGATGGATGAGAATGGGAGAAATATGTTCTGGGACTTGGGCATGAAGACAGAATGTTGGGGTTGTGACTGGTGCTGAGAGCAGAGAATGAATATCCATCTCTGTTCATTTTTGTCTTTTTTTCTTGCCTCTTCTAAAGGACTTGTACATTGGAATTCATTTATTTTCAGATGTATGCCAAATTGATAGCAGCCTTGGAGGGCTGTGGTTGAAAAGGCTGTCAGGACTCTGTTCAGTGTAATAACACTCCTAATTATAGGAACCAAAAATGTCAGTCACCATGTATCAATCTGAAATCCCAGATGGCAGAATTTTTTAGACAAATAGACAATTTCTCCATCACTTTCCTAATTCTAGACAATCAACAAAACAAAAAATCAAGCCCTGGTTTGTAGCATTTGCCTATTTCCCAGTTATAAATGGCTCACAGTGAATATTTAACAACCGACTCTATGAGACTGATATGAGCCAGCTTTAGCACTCCACTGAACAGTTTTAGGTAGCTTCATCTCCTTCCCTTCCCTCAGCCTCAAAGGGACTGTGAGAGCTTTATTGGGCATGGATCTGAGGTAGAGGAGGAACCCTGTGACTGGGGAAGTTGGCTTCAGTCTCCCTTAAATAATTTCCCCACACACCAACTGAGAAGGCTTTTTTTCTTGCAATGTCCTCCATAAAATGGCCAGAGAGGGACTATTTCTTTCCTTCCCCCCATTCCCCATCCCAAGCCTTATCACAATCTCGTTATACTATGAAGGCATAAGGGATGGAGGGCCAACGATTTATGTAGTGGTACTGGGGAGCATCTTGGACATAAAGGGCTGTAGATGAGTTTCACAGAGCTAGGCTGGAGAAACAGTCAATTCTTAAAACAAATGCAGCTCTTTTCTGAAGTCTTCAGTCCCAGGACTTCCCAGGAGTGCCCTCTGCTAAGGACAGAGGCTGAGCCCATGCTTTTATTGCCAAAAAGGGTGAATGAACAGAAACTAAGGGAAAGGGAAGAGAATAAACATTTATAGAGCACCTTCTACATGCCAGACACAAATATCTCATTTGATCCTGGGAGGGTGGAGCTATTATTATTATTATTCTCATTTTAATTTACAGTTAAGTGACTTGTCCAGGGTCCTAGAATTTGTTGGTGATTAAGGCTATATTTGAACTCAGGTTTCCTCAAACTCCCGCTGGGTTGCACAGTGGATAGTGTCAGATCTGGAGTCAGGAATACTTCTACAAAAATCTACCTGTGTGACCCATGGCAAGTCACGTATCCCTGTTTGCTGGAGTTTGATCTATAAAACTATATATATATATATATATATATATATATATATATATATATATATATATATATATATATATATTTATATATATAATACATCTATAAATGTATATATAAATATAATTTTATATAAATATATAAATATTTAATTTAATTTTAATTTTAATTTTTTAAATTATTTTAATTTTAATTTTTTATTTATTTATAAATTATATGTAATATATTTATATATAAATAATATAAATTATAAATAATAATATTTATTATTAATTTTAATTTAATAAAAAAAATAAATATAAAATAAAAAATATTAAAAAAATAAAATTATATATCATATATAAATACATATATATATATATATATAATACATCTATAAAACAAGCTGTCTAAGGAAATGGTAAACCACTTCAGTCTCTTTGTCAGTAACACCCCAAATGGAGCCATAAAGAGTCAAACATGACTGGATAATCGTATCTATCAGAAGCCATGCCCAGGGTTCTACCCACTGTGACATCGGCTGCCTCCAATTCCAGTCCCAAACTACTCTGAGCTAGTAGGGAAAGACTCTATTCATTCAGAAATGTGACAGATCATGTTTTTGTACTTTAATATTCATTTCTGTCACAATTAAATGTTTCTCATTTTGATTCTCCTCTTTGTCTCAGTCTTTGGATGTGTTTGAGTGATTGAAAATTTGTCCTCACTTCATTTCATGAGTTTTCAGACTGTATGGAGGCAAATGAATCAAGATGAGGAAGTTTCCCTTGAAAGTCCTCCTGATTGGAGCCTGAATCCAGGTTCCACACAGGAGGAGGAGACAAGACAGAGACTGTTGGTCCTTAGAAATGGAAATGGGTATCAGAGACCATTTATGAAGGAGCTCTTAACCTGGGGGTCTATGAACCTTGATATGTATATGCTAATTGAGATTGTTAAGATCATATTTCATAACATATGTTAATATAGTAATTTTATATGATTCTTAATAATAATATAGTAATTATATTACATAGATTTCCTTTGTAATCCTGTGAATTTTATTTTATTCATTTAAAAAACTTTCTTCTGACAATGCCTAGGGACTGCCAAAGGTGTCCATGACATGCTCGCAAGTTACAAACCCTTGATCTAATGGATGAGCCTCATTTTACAGAAAGGAGAATGCATCCTGATGGAGCTGACTAGGAGCCATTTGGATCCAAAAGAGCTAATAGTTGAACTGGAAATTAGCAGGGCTATCCTCTGACTTGAAGCTCAGTGACTTTTCCACTCTAGGACAATCTCTGAAATTATTATTTAATTCGTGTTTCCTATCCATTTGCTTTGTTGCTCCACTCTAATTCTAAAAGCTTGGGGGAGGCAGTGTCTTTATCTCCTAATTGTTTTTTAAATCTCTTGCTCTCCTTTCTCATACCATATAGTAATAATAGCTCGCATTTATAAAGCACTTGGTGTTTTAGAAATACTTGCATTACAATAAATCAAAGGAAGTGGCTGATATCCAGACTATTATTGTTATTTGACAAATGAGGAAACTGAGGCTCAAAAACTAGTTCCTTACTTGTGATCACATAATTGATAATATTAGAGTTGGAATTCAAACCTAGGTCTCTTGACTTAGCAGGTTCTTTTCACTATACAAATAATGTTTTTCTATCTTCCTATGTGAGTTATAAAAGAATGAATGAATGAAACAATGTAGGAGGCGGAAACTTAACTTTTTTTTTTGATTTTTCTTATTGCTAAATGAGGTGGTGCAGTGTATAGATAGTCAGAACTGTGGACAAGAGGACTTGAGTTCAAAATTCAACCTCAAACTAGCTGTGTGACCCTGGGCAAGTCACTTAACCCTATTTGCCTCAGTTTCCTTATCTGTAAAATGAACTGAAAAAAGGAAATTACAAACCACTCTAGTATATTTGTCAAGAAAATCCCAAACTGGATCATGAAGTGTCACTGAAATGATTGAACAACAATAACTGGTAAATGATTTAAAAAAAAAAAGATGTGGACCAGAGAGGCTTTATAAGAAGAAAGAAAGCTGCATTTGCAGTTAGAGATTTTGAGTCTTGGCTCTGCCATTTATTGTGTGACTTTAGGTAAGTCATTCCAACTCTATCAGCTTCAGTTTTCTTACCTGTAAACTGCAACAGTTGTACTAAAATATAGAATATCAGGGCTGGGAAGCTCCATTGAATAGGGAGGGCTATAGGGTCAGATTTGATTCTCAAAAAAACAAAACAAAACACAATGTTGAGTTTAAATACATCTTTAAACATAAAGCTGCTGTTGAATTCTGTCCAACTCTTTGGGACCTCATTTGGAGTTTTCTCTGGAAAAATTGGAATTGTTTGCCATTTCTTTCTCCAGCTCATTCCACAGATGACAACCTGAAGCAACAGGATAAAGTGACTTGCCCAGAGTCACAAAGCTAATACGTGTCTGAGGCCAGATTTGAACTCAAGAAAAGTTTTCATGAATCCCAGCCTAGGACTCTATCCACTATGCACCCAGCTACCCCAAACATAAAGCTACAATAATAGAAACAATTGAGGCCATGAATTAATGGACACCTACCCTCTTACTGGTCAGTGAATGAATATAAAAAGACAAAACAAGCATTCCCTTCCTCTAACATGAGTGTATGATAAGACCTTTCACTCAAGAAGTTAAATATTAGGTCCTCCTTATAGTAAACACATCCAATTAAATGGTAAATTACCTTGTCTAGAAGGAGACATGTTTTTTAATTCATAAGACTGGGAGAATTAAGATGTTTTGGTATTAATCAATTTGTGGACCTGTAAAAATGTAGTCACAAAATGTTTTGAAAATACTGGACTAGCGGGGAACTTCTGGGTAAACATGGTGGCAGTCTAGACACAAGATTCTTCCTTTGCTCAGCACCCACCGATATAGACTACCTCAAAAGACCAAAAAAAACAACAAAAAGACAAATTCATAAGAACAAAAGGACTCTACAGTAGGGCTCAGCATTGAAGGTATATGGGATTTGGGCATTTCCACACAATAAAGGGGTGAGTAAGCTCCCACACAAACATGAGCTGATCTATCCTCCCCCACCCCACCTACAGGGCCAGAGTCAGAGCCAGCTAGAGCCAGAATCAGCAAGTGAGCAAGGGGCACCTCTAGGTCCTTGAGAGCTGACTAAGACCACCAAAGACCTACCCCTGAGAGTAGCTATACCTGAAACCCCAGCAGACTGAAGAGCGCAGACCATGGGAACTCTCGGGAAAATGGCACAGAGAAGGGCAGCAAACAGCAGAAGCAGTGGAGATTTGAGAGCTTACCTCAGGCAAAATTCTTCCTCCTTAACTCCATACACAGAGAGCCTGCCCATCTCACTCAGATTTCTGACTAAAAAGGGAAGGAAAAACCTCCACAGTGATGGAAAATTGTGCCTAGGAGCTACAACCTTCCTCCACCAAAAAAAATAAAAAATAAGAAAAGGATGTTGACCTTGGAAAATTTTTATGGAGGAAAAACCCAGGCTACAGAAGAAATTCAAATAAAACCAAACCATTCCAAAAAAAATGGAAATTGTCTATAATCTCTTGAAGAATTTAAATTGGAGTTTATCAAAAAGATGGAAGCCTTCTGGCAAGAAAAGTGGGAAATAGTTCAAAGAGAAAAAAAGTGGTTTAAAGGACAAGAACTCCTAATTGGGGAAATGGCTGGAAGCCATAAAAAGCAGGATAAACCAAACTGAAAAGGAAAACCAGTCTTTAAAAACCAGAATTAGGCAACTGGAAGACAATGATCTTTCAAAACAGCAAGAATTAATAAAGCAAAGTCAAAAGACTGACAAAATAGAAAAAACCATAAAATATCTCACTGAGATGACAGATCAGGAAAACAGATCACGGAAAAATAATTTGAGAATCATGGGTCTGCCTGAAAAGCCAGAAATAAGCAGAAATCTTGACATGATACTATAAGAAATCATTCAAGAAAACTACCCTGATGTTCTTGAACAAGGGGGAAAAAT
Source organism: Monodelphis domestica (assembly GCF_027887165.1). Classification (NCBI taxonomy): domain Eukaryota; kingdom Metazoa; phylum Chordata; class Mammalia; order Didelphimorphia; family Didelphidae; genus Monodelphis; species Monodelphis domestica. Next base: position 512,481,413 of record NC_077229.1, read on the forward strand.
AGACATTGAAAGAGTTCATAGAACACTCTCTACACTAAATTCTCAGAAGACAACTCCCAAGAATGTAATTGCCAAAATCAGGAGCTTTCAAGCTAAGGAGAAAATTCTACCAGAAGACAAAAAGAGACAATTTAGATACCAAGGAGCACCAGTCAGGATCACACAAGACCTGGCAGCTTCCACACTTAAGAACTGCAAGGCTTAGAATATGATATTCAGAAAGACAAGAGTAATGGGTCTTCACCCAAGCATCACATATCCATCAAAACTAACTATATACTTCCTGGGGAAAGTATGGACAATCAACAAAATAGATTTCCAAGTATTTGTAAAGAAAAGACAAGAACTAAGTGGAAAGTTTGATATCTAAACACAAAGATCAAGAGAAACATGAAAAGGTAAATAAGAAAGAGAGGGAAAAGGGGAAAATTTTTTTTATTCAACCTCTCTTCTTTAAGGGCTACAATTATATCAAAATTATATATATTAATACATGGGGAAATGTCATTTGTAACTCAAAATTGTATTCATTATTATAGTAATTAGAAGAATCATTCACAGGAAGAGATTGGGGGCATTAAGGGCTATAATATGATATGCAAAAAAGAAAATGGAGGGGGGAGTCGAAGATGGCACCAAGAGATACTTGAAGAAATAAAATAAATAGAATAATCTTTGTCACACAAAGATATACATGGGAAGGGGAGGGGAAGAATACTCTTATAAGAAGGAGAGGAAGAGAGTGCTAATAAGTAATACTTAAACTGTACTGTCAACAAAATCAGTTCTGAGTGGGAAGAGCATCTAGATCCATTAGGGGCTTGAATTCTATCTTATCCTACAGGGAAAGTGAGAAGGGAAAACTAAGGGGGGTAGGAGGGAGGAAGTACAAAAAGGGAGAGGGGGAGGAAACTTAGCAGACCCTAAAAAAATAAGAAGGGAACAAAAAAGGGAGGGGCCCAAAAGGGAAGCATATTAAAGGAGGGAATTGGGAGATGAATTAAAAGTAAACCACTGGTTTAAAAGGATATAGCAAAAGAAGAAAGGATGGAACTAGGAGAGGATATCAAAATGCTGGGGAATACACAAGTGACAATCATAACTTTGAACGTGACTGGGATGAATTCACCCATAAAACAAAAACAAATAGGAGAGTGGATTAGAATTCAAAATCCTACCATATGTTGTCTACAAGAAACACATCTGAGATGGGTAGATACTCACAAGTTTATAATTAAAGATTGGATCAAAACATATTGGGCCTCAACTGATAGAAAGAAGGCAGGAGTTGCAATCATGATATCTGCCAAAGCCAAAGTAAAAATAGACCCGATTAGAAGGGATAGGGAAGGTAAATACATTCTGATAAAAGGTAGTGTAGACAATGAGGAAATATCACTAATCAACATGTAGGCACCAAATGGTATAGTATCCAAATTTCTAAAGGAGAAACTAGTGGAATTGAAGGAGGAAATAGATAGTAAAACTATACTAGTGGGAGACCTGAATCTACCACTATCAAATTTAGATAAATCAAATCAAAAAATAAATAAGAAGGAGGCAAAAGATGTGAGTGAAATCTTAGAAAAATTAGAGTTAATAGATATATGGAGAAAAAAAATAGGGTCAAAAAGGAATACACCTTCTTTTCAGCAGCACATGGTACATTCACAAAGACTTACCATGTACTAGGTCATAAAAACATGGCAAACAAATGCAGAAAACAGAAATAATAAATGCAATCTTTTCAGATCATAAGGCAATAAAAATAATGATCAGTAAGAGTACATGGAGAGCCCAATCAAAAATTAATTAGAAATTAATTAATATGATTCTTCAAACTTGGTTAGTTAGAAAACAAATCTTAGAAACAATTAATAATTTCATTGAAGAAAATAACAATGAGAAGATATCCTTCAAAATCTATTGGATGCTGCCAAAGCAGTACTCAGGGGAAAATTTCTATCCTTGAGTTCATATATTAACAAATTAAGGAGGGCAGAGGTCAATGAATTGGGAATGCAAATTTAAAAACTTGAAAGCTAACAAATTAAAAATCCCCAGAAGAAAACTAAATTAGAGATCCTAAAAATTAAGGGAGAAATTAATAAAATTGAAAGTGATAGAACTATTGAACTAATAAATAAGACTAGAGGCTGGTATTTTGAAAAAAAACAAACAAACAAAATAGACAAAGTACTGGTTAATTGAATAAAAAAAGGAAAGAAGAAAAACAAATTAACAGTATCTTAGATGAAAAGGGAGACCTCACCTCCAATGAAGATGAAATTAAGGCAATCATTAAAAACTATTTTGCCCAATTTTATGGTAATAAATATGCCAATCTAGGTGAATGAATATTTACAAAAATATAAATTGCCTAGATTAACAGAAGAAGAAATAAAATTCTTAACTAACTAATCCCATATCAGAAAAAGAAATCCAACTGGCCATCAAAGAACTCCCTAAGAAAATATCTCCAGGCCTGACAGATTAACAAGTGAATTCTATCAAACATTCAAAGAACAGTTAATCCCAATACTATACAAACTATTTGGCATAATAAGTGAAGAGGAAGTTCGACCAAATTCCTTTTATGACACAAATATGGTACTGATTCCAAAGCCAGGAAGGTCAAAAACATAGAAAGAAACCTACAGACCAATCTCCTTAATGAACATAGATGCAAAAATCTTAAATAGGATACTAGCAGGAAGACTTCAGCAAGTCATCATGAGGGTTATTCACTATGATCAGGTGGTATTTATACCAGGAATGTAAGGATGGTTCAATATTAGGAAAACCATCCACTTAATTGATCATATCAACAAGGAAAAAAACAAAAATCACATGATTATCTCAATAGATGCAGAAAAATCCTTTGACAACATACAACACTCATTCCTATTGAAAACACTAGAATGCATAGGAATAGAAGGGTCTTTCCTAAAAATAATAAGTAAATTATGTGAACACAGAATAGTATACATGTCACACCTTTGAGAAAGGAAATATTTTAGAACCAAGCAAGACTTAGAGTCACAAAATGTAAAATAAATAATTTTGACTGCATCAAATTAAAAAGTTTTTGTACAAACAAAACCAATGTAACTAAAATTAGAAGGGAAGTAACGAACTGGGAAACAATCTTTATAACAAAAACCTCTGACAAAGATTTAATTACTCAAATTTACAAAGAGTTAAAACAATTGTACAAAAATCAAACCATTCTCCAATTGATAAATGGGCAAAGGATATGAATAGGTAATTTTCAGTCAAAGAAATCAAAACCTTCAATAAGCACATGAAAAAGTGTTCTAAATCTCTTATAATCAGAGAGATGCAAATCAAAACAACTCTGAGGTATCACCTCACACCTAGCAGATTGGCTAACATGACAGCAAAGGAAAGTAATGAATGCTGGAGGGGATGTGGCAAAGTTGGGACATTAATTCATTGCTGGAGTTGTGAATTGATCCAACCTTTCTGGAGGGCAATTTGGAACTATGCCCAAAGGGCACTAAAAGATTGTTTGCCCTTTGATCCAGCCATAGCTCTGCTGGGTTTAATACCTCAAAGAGATAATAAGGAAAATACATGTACAATATTCATAACTGTGGTCTTTGTGGTGGCAAAAAATTGGAAAATGAGGGGATGCCCTTTAATTGGGGAATGGCTAAACAAATGGTGGTACATGTTGGTGATGGAATACTATAGCGACCCCCCACAGGAGTCCTACAACATTTATCTGTAAGAATAACCTGAGATGGAAAGAGGGGGCTAAGGAAATGGGAGAATAGTAATGACTCAAAGACAGAAGTAGAAACACATGGGGAGTAGCGTGAACTCCCAGGAAGTAAGAGGAATAAGAGAATAGGTGGGGAGTATCAACCCCTTGATACTCTATAGACAAGAGAATCTGCTTTGGGGGCAACAATGTTGCTAGAAAAGTGGGGGGAGTCACCACTCCCTGGTGCCAAGGTACTGGGGTGACAGGATCGCCAGGAAAGGTGGGAGTGTCTACTCCTGGTGCCTCTATAGCAATAGAAGGCACTGGGATGCCCGCATCGCTATGAAAGAGATACAGTGAAGGAAGAGAGTAAGCGGAGAGGAGGGAACAGAGGGAGAGAGGAAGTGAAGGGCGAGAGAGTTAGTTCAAGAGAGCTGGTAAGAGAGTAAGAGAGAGGTTAGAAAGAGAGGAGTTTGAAAGAGAGATTGTAAGAGAGATTTATAAGAGAGAGTTTCATACTAGTTCCCCAGAATTTATTGAGGGTTTTAGGAACGTATATGTAATATGACATAGGTTTTAACATTGGTTGAATTGACAATGATGAGATCAAAGAGGTGCAGTTTCAATCCTTCCCGCGCTTTGTAAATGAATGCAGTCAGAGCAGAGCAACGCCCTAATTCAACCTGTGATATGTTCATGAATGTGCTCTGAGCTGAGGCAGAGTGGCTCTGTCAAGACCCAGCCCATGAATTTGCCCATCCTTTGCTAGTGTCTAGGACTGTCCCTTTAACATCAAGAGTTCTGACCAATTGTCTGGTAGTACAATATCAATACATCAATCATACTTCCCAGATGCCAACATGCCTGGTATGCTACAAATACTATTGTGCTCAAAGGAATAATGAACTTGAGGATTTCCATGGGAACGGGAACAACCTCCAGGAAGTGATGCAGAGTGAAAGGAGCAGAACCAGGAGAACATTGAACACAGAGACACTGTGGTACAATCAAATATAATGGACTTCTCCATTAGTGGCAATGCAGTGAGCCTGAACAACCTGGAGGGATCTATGAGAAAGAACACTATCCACATCCAGAGGAAAAACTGTGGGAGTAGAAACACAGAAAAAAACAACTGCTTGATCACATGGGTCAAGGGGATATGATTGGGGATGTAGACTCTAAATGAACATCCTAGTGCAAACACCAACAACATGGAAATAGGCTCTGATTAAGGACACATGTAATACCCTGTGGAATTGTGGGTCAGCTTTGGAGATGTGGGGGGGGGGAAGCAGAGGGAGGAATAGAATATGATTTTTGTAACCAAGGAATAATGTTTGAAATTGACCAAAGAAAAGAAAAAAAGAAAAAAAAGAAAGTAAAACATTATGGAACAAAAAAAAAGAAAAAGAAAATATTGGACTATCCATTAGAATCTGATGACTAGAGGGTACATCGAAGAGTCTGGGCTATTTAGCCTGGAGGAAAAATGCCTCAAATGGTATGTGATAGCTGTTCCAATTAGTTGAAAGACTCATGTAGAAGGGGAGTTAGATTTGTTCTATTTGTCCTCAGAGAGAAGAACTATGAAAAAGGATAGAACTTGCAAAGAACAATTTCAGGCATCATATAAAGAAAAAGTTCCCAAGATTTAGTTATCCAAAAATGGAACAGACTGTTTTGGGAGGTACTTGTGGAACCTTGTTCCAGTCACCAGAACTCTTTCAGCCATAGCTGGATGGTCACTTACTGGATGAATTTTAAAGGTCATTGCTCCTTGGCTTCTGGGGTCCCTTTCAACTTGGAAGATCTGTGACTGAGACAGACAAAAGAGCAGAGGGAAGACAGATGGACAGGGAAAGGCAAAGAGAAAGAGAGATAGACTGACAGAGACAGAGAATAAAGAAGCCCGAGCTTCAATTACAGCTTGGGCATTAAATTTCCATTGTACTCTTAAGTAGATCACTTACCTACAGTCAGCAAAGTAGAGACTTATTTTCTCAAGGGAAAAAGACCCATCCTTGAGCAATGCAGTAAAAATTACAGTTTTCCCAAATATTAAAAAAAACAGATTATTGTTGTTGTTTTTACAAAGGGAGGACCTCAAGGACATAAGAGTTAAGCATCTTGGGCTGGGTCAGATATTAGCTTCCAGAACCCCATCTAGTACACTGATGAAACCACCAGACCACATTTTCAACCAGCTGGATTTAAAACTTGGACTCACCTTAAAATAAATTGAACCCACAGATGAGAAGGCCAAATTTTACATCTCTTTCTGCTGAGGAGTTGAAATATAGTGTTCAACTGTAAATGTACCCAACCAAAAAAAAAAAAAAAGCTGCATTAATGGGTTTCTGCTGCTTTCCCTAATAAGAAAACTTTGGAGTTTTGCCTACATCTAAGTGCACTCAAAAATGTTGGGACAAGCTATATTGTGTTTGTCCATTATTTTGCTTGGAGGTTTAAGTGAATGGCACTAAGAAATGATGATAATTGCTTCCTAATGTAAGTGGGCATCTATCTATATACAGACTGTAGGCAAAATCATAAATCTTTTAAGTTTTTCTATAACGTCATTGTGTAAGATCCTAGTGCTTTCTGGGAAATGTTATACATTAATATTTTACTTGTTATACAACTCTCTAGCTGGCTCTTGCTTTTGTACACTTCTCCACTTTTTAAAAAGTTTAAAATCAGCAACATCTCTTTAAACCTTCAGTTTTTATCATCATCTTACCAATTTTTATCTCTGCTCCAGAAGAAAGTTGTCTATTCCAATCATCACCTCTGCTCAAGGACAGCCAATCAGAACAGCTCCCCACAGAGGAGGGGTTCCCAGTGTGTACTGATGATCTAAAAGGAAGAACATTTTTCCAACAGAATCATTTATCTTTTCTTCTAGGAAGGAAACCAAACAATGTAAAATAAAATCTAGCCACAAGACTAGTGACTGTCGTAAAAAATATCAATAATAAATTTTAATAACAGATATAAAAATATATAAAAATAAATGTAAAAATATCAATGGAGATGTTTATTATTATTGATTTTGCTCAGCACTACTCATAAAATTGCCTCAACTTACCCATGCTCCTAGAGGTCAAGGGATGTTTTTTGGTTTTATTAAAACTAAAAGGGATCTGGAAGAAAGAAAATTGCTCATGTATATCCAAGTTAGATACTATAAAGGGAAGCTACAATGAGATTCTAACAGACTTTAGTCATTTTAACTCTCTGAGCCTGAAACTACATTGAAAAGTAGTTTGAGTCATCCAGAAGATCACAACAGACAAAAAGTTAAGTCAGCAATAAAATCCATGATCCCAGGTGACTACAAACCAAAAAGTCAATAGAAATAAATCAAGTAAAAGGCAACAAGAAAAGGGGAATTGCAGTTTGAACACAAAAACAAAGTTGGTGTGGATTTGGTGGGATGAGATCCGTGAATACAATGTGGCTCTGGTAGGGTATCCCTTACCAAAAGAACTGGGGTTTGTACCAATGGGAAATGGTGGATAGAATTTGGGATCAGCATTCTCTATTACAAAGGTATATTCACATGAATAAATCTAGGAATTAGAGAAAGAGAAACTTAATAAAAAATAATTGGACAAAGATCAAAGGAATGACAAGCAAAAATGATTTTTATAATTGGAGTTTACAATGGGTCACCTGGACAAAGTAGAGGAAATAGAGGATGAATCTGGGAAACAGATCCCAGGCTTGGCACAGAGACATGGTACACTAGTTGTGGGGAAATCAAATTATATAGACATCTGCTGGAGTTTTTCTTCTTCAAAAAGCAGAGTGGCTACTGTAATGATCTCTCGACATGCTTTAATGATCATTTTATCCTTCAAAAGACAGAGGAACAGACAAAGGGAAAATCTCCTCCAGACCTGATTCTCACCAAAATGGAATTAGAACTGTTTTCTGGAGTAGGAATGATGGGAACCTTCAGAGGAAAGGACCACTCCTTCCTAGAATGTGTGATGAAGTCAAAAAAGGCAATTGGGCACAATCTGACACTTGATTTTAAGAGAGGGGATGTCAAAGAGTTCAGAAGAAAAAATAGGCAGTATCTTTTGGGCTAAAATTTTATAAGGGAAATTGTCTGAAGAGGGATGAGAAACACTCAAGGATGAATTTCTAAATACACAAAAGGAAACAATTCCAATGAAGAAGAAAAAAAAAACAGGAGTTATCTGAAAAGTCTAATGTGAGGACACAGAGAATTCTCATGAACCAACTTAGATCAGTTAAAAAGATGTTTGCAGAAGATGGCAATAAGGAAAGGTAATAGGAGATTATTGCAGATAAGTTGTTCCCTATAAGCAGGATTGCTAAAACTTCAGGGTTAGCTGAAGCAAGTAAGCAAAGCTAAGGATAACAGAAAGAGTTGTGGGATTTTGTGTGTGTTCTCTTTTTAGCTAGAGTGGATTGAATTGGGGTGGCCAAAGAAAGGATAAGGCTGCTATTTGCTGTGGATGGAATGATAAGTGAAAGCAGAGAGAAAACAGAGTTTCTCGATTCTAATTTTACTTCTGTGTTCTCTTCCAAGGAAAATGAATCTTGGACCGACTCTTGGAAAGACAACAATTAGAATGGCTAATAGGGCCTTGATACCCAAGATAAATAAGGACAGACAGACACACACACACATGCACTCACACACAGAGACCCCAAGACCTTAGCTGCTTTCTGGCCCAGATGACTCTGTCTTCAGGTACATATATAAATGGCAGGCGTGATTGCTGAACTGTCAGTGAAAACTGAGAGATTGTGGAGAGTAGGAGAGTTAGAGGACTGGAGAAAGGCAAGTATTCCCCATTTAAAATAAAAAATAACAGAAGAAATGGTTTAAGCAAACTATATAAGAATTCTATAAAAATTCTGGAGCATATTGATAAAAGGATGGATAATAACCAATGAGAAACAGAAAACATGCATCACAGAGATAACGTGCCTTCATCAAGGACAGGTCACATCAAACTAACCCAATTTCCTTTTTTCTCTTGACAGGATTACTGAACTGATGGATCAGGAGAATAGGATGCAGTTTACCTGGGTTGTAGTAGAGCATTTTGAAAAGTTTAAGGAGCTGAAACTCAAATGAAATTGTACTATTAGAAGAATGAATAATAAAAAGAGAAGATAGACTGGCCATATTGTAAGGATAAGGAGACAGCATAAAGATAGCTCATATACTCCACTGGCATATTGGGGATGTTAAGAGAAAGAGGAAGTATGGACTATGGGACATTGAATGGATTCCTTGTGGTGAACTCATGGGAGGATACGTGTAAGAGTCACAAAGAATGGACAGGCATGGATATAATAACAATAGCTAGAATTTATGTGACATTTTAAGGTTTGCAAAGTGCTTCACAAACTATCATTTAATTCTTACAATAGTTTTGGGAAGCAGTATATCATTATATCACTTTTACAGATAAAGAAACTGAGTCAGAAAAGATCTGTCTGACTTGCTAGTGAGTGTCTGAGGCCAGAATCAAATTCACATCTTCCTAAATCCATTGTGTCACCTATCCGCCTTGTCATCTAAATTGTCAGAAGAAGCATTTGTATAAAAGAAATCATAGATCTACTTGAGTATTTGCTAAAGTCTCACACTATTCTTCTGACAAAGATGGAGAGATCTTATTGAAAATAACATAAGAAGCTATATTCTGAATGATTAAATGTCCAGAATAAGAGTTTTTATAGCTAGAGTTTGATGTTAATTTGGTAGGAGAGTTACAGTGAACTGCCTGAGGCATCTATGCCATTTCCTATATATTTGCAATGATTTAGGGAAGGGAAAGATGGTATATTCACCACATTTGCAGATAGACAAAAACTGGTAGGGAGAATTGATCCACTAGATAATGGAATCAGATTAAAAGAAAGTCCTTACAGGTTAGAACATTGGACTGAATCTAAAATGAGAGAAAATTTAATAAGCATACTTTTGCACTTAGGTCTAAAAAACCAACCTCCCAATGAAATGCTGGAGCAGACCTGTTTAAAGAGTCATTTGCTGGGGAGAGATCTGAGCGTTTTAGTGGGTCACATGCTCAATGGGAGTGAACAGTCTGATAAAGCAGCCAAAAAACTAATTCAATCTTGAACTACATTAGTAAAGGTAATGCTTCCAAAAGAGGAAATAATACTCCTGTGGAATAGTCTGCCCCTGTCAGAACATTTCTGGAGTATCATATTCAGTTCTGAATAACATTTTGGAAAATAGATGATAAACTAGAGAACATCCAAATGAGGGCAACCAAAATGGAGAAGGGCAGTGAAGTTATGAAGGTAAAGATATGAAATCCATGTCTTATGAGAATCAGTTATGGGCTCATAGGTGCCTCAGTAGACAGAGAACCAGGCCTGGAGACGGGAGGTCCTAAATTCAAATCTAGCCTCAGATACTTCCTAGTTGTGTGACCCTGGGCAAATGACTGAATCCCAATTGCCTAGACCTTGTGGATCTTCTGTCTTGGAACCAATTTAGTATCGGTTCCAAAATGGAAGGTAAAGGTAAGAAAGAAGGAAAGAAAGAAAGAAAGAAAGAAAGAAAGAAAGAAAGAAAGAAAGAAAGAAAGAAAGAAAGAAAGAAAGAAAGAAAGAAAGAAAGAAAGAAAGAAAGAAAGAAAGAAAGAAAGAAAGAAAGAAAGAAAGAAAGAAAGAAAGAAAGAAAGAAAGAAAGAAAGAAAGAAAGAAAGAAAGGAAGAAAGAAAGGAAGAAAGAAAGGAAGAAAGGAAGGAAGGAAGAAAGAAAGGAAGGAAGGAAGGAAGGAAGGAAGGAAGGAAGGAAGGAAGGAAGGAAGGAAGGAAGGAAGGAAGGAAGGAAGGAAGGAAGGAAGGAAGGAAGGAAGGAAGGAAGAAAAAGAGAGACTCAAAAGAAGAGACCAGAGATATTTAGCCTGGAGAAGTGGAGGCTCAGGAGGGACATAATAGTCATTTTCAAGTGTTCAAACAGTCTAATCTTAAGAAATATTGGCTTTCTTATGTTTGGCTACAGAAGATGGAATTAAATGCAAGTTGAATTTAGACTTGATGTTAGAAAAGAAAAAACAAAACAAAACATCCTAACACTTAGAACTAAGTGTAATGGGTTGCCTCATAAGACAGTGCTTTCTCCACCACTGAATGAATGCCTCATACTAAGGACAGATGACAACTTGTTGGGTGTATAGAAATCAACATTCCTTTTGGGGAATGGAGTGAATTAGTCAGTTTCTGAGGTTTCAGTCAATTCTAAAATTCTCTCCTTTTGTGATTATTGGAAGGGACTTCAGCGTTGAGATCCCCTCTACAATATTATGACTGATAAATGTCCATCCAACTTCTACTTGAAGTTCTACAGTGATGGGGAAAATCTTGATTTACTAAGACCATTACATTTTTGGAGACTTGTAATTATTTGGGAGTTTGTTCCTGTATTGAATTTAATCTGTGTCTCTGCAACTTCAAACAACCAACAGGCTTTGATTCCATACATATGATGTTCAGAGTTGTATATGAAGCATGGAACAATATACTGGGTTTAGATAAAGCTTGTTTCTTATCTGCAGTGAGGCTATAATCTAATAAGAGAATAAGCCAATAATATAAAAAGCTAGAATGCACGACTCTCCTAGGTATATGGCAAATCTCTTACATTACATAACAGAATGTCAGTCATTTTGGCTATTCCTCCTGGCTGCATTTGCAATATCCTATCTATGCCTCGATCCAACTCACTATTAAAAAAAAAAGCCAAAGGAAAAAAAAATCTGAAGGTTCCTTGAATATTCCACTAAGGACTTCTCTCATCACTGTTCTTTGGGTCCAGTCATTTTCTGAATCTAATCAATTTCTCTATTTGTATTAGTTATATCTAAGTCATAAAATAGTGGTGTTATTCTTGACTCTCTCCCCTCTTCCTCACTCCTTATGTGAAATATCACCAAGACTTGTTGATTCTGTCTCAGTAATTTAATAATCTCATTTGGTAGATGAGAATACTGAAGGCCAAAGAGGTTAAGTGACTAAGTCCAAACTTCTTATCTTCCGCATTCTTTCCAATAAAGCACATGTCATATTTAGCTCTATATGTGTATATATATATGTATATTATATAATATAAATAAATATATAAACATATTTCAGGACAAAGTAGATACAACTTTAAGTCAATTTCCTTTTTTAGTTTATCCAATGAGAAGATCAGTCTAATGACATGGTCATAAAATTAGAATAACTAAATGTGATAGCAATTGAAGATTCATTATAACAGGGGAATAATGGATTGATAAGAATTACTTTGATACATGAGTGACTCAATAAGATCTTACCTAGACATTAGCTCTTTTGACATTTATCTATCTTCCCCTTCATACCTGGGCATCCCATAGAAAAGCTCTGAGTTTTAGTCCCATTTGCTGAATGAAATTCTGGATGCTAATTCTTGTAATTTCCCATTTGTTTGTTTCTAGCACTAGATTTGGCATCAGATGAACTGGGGTTGAAATCACTGGCATTCTAACCACTATGTGAATTTAATTGAGGAATTTAGTGACTCTAAGCTTCCATTTTTCAGATACAAAATGAGGGGATTAGATTTCCAAGGTTTTCTTTACCTCTAAAACCTATTAAATTATCATATAAGGAAGAGTTAGGATGAGTTAGCAGTTTTAGGCTAAAATGGAATTAGAAACTTTACTAGAAGCTAAACAGTTTGCAAGAAATCTGTGTGAGGAAATACTGCTCCATAGCCTTCTTAGAAAAGAAGTGCTAGCTGCATGTCCAAAAAATGCTTGCATTAGATAACATTTCCCTTCTTGGGTTGCAGATTTCTTTTGTAATATTTCTAAGAGCTCTGTCATTCTGAAACCACTGTCCTGAAGATGAAGGTCCTTCAGTTCCCTTTTTAAAAATTTGCTTCTATGATTTTTTTCAGTTACCCTTATTTAGTATGCTATTATTTAGACTCCTTTGAGTTCTACATTTTTAGTCATACTTCCTCCTTAGATTACATGTTCCATTGACTTTGTTTTATGTGTCTAGTAGTACCATTTTTCTGCTTTGGGATAATTTTTTTACATGCCCTGGTTAATTATCTAGTTTTTTATAAATATGCCTATAATCTAGTTTTTTTATAAATATGCCACATGATATAGAAAAATAAGCAAACTATTTAAGTTTTCCAATCAATAATCATGATTATTAAATCTAGCTTTTCCAATATTCTCTTCAGATCAATAAATTATTTCTTCTTGTTTTTCTCTTAGATTTGTTAAGGTCTAATACATATGCATTAAAGTCAACTACAATTTTCATATTATCTAAGTCTTTTTATGTTTCAGGAAGCTTTGCTTTTATTTACTTATAGGCTATGCTATTCAACCATGTATGTTTAGTATCAATTTTATTTCATTTATTTATAAAAATATAATATTTCATTATAGTTACTTTCCCTCAAAGAGAGGGTAATCTGGGGTCAAGGACTGATTCTGATATTTTCTGGTTATATAACTTTGGGTGAGATGCTTTAACTCTCACCCCCCCCCCCCAAGCAAGTCTAAGATTATAAGCTTTAGAATAAACATTTGTACTGATAAAGGGATTTCTTTTTATCAGAGTTCTCTGTAGCAATGAAGTTACAAGTGCAACTCCCACTTCAAGTGTTTCATAATCTACAAGTGCTTTTAAAAATAATATGTTTCCTATTTATCTCTCTAGAAAGTCTCCTTTACCTCTATTCCTTTTTTCTGGAAATGATTGCAAACTGCTTTTTTGTGTATTTAGATAAAATGTAATAAATCTTATTCTAGATTTTCATTTTAACTCTGCATATGTGTTTATGTTTTAAAGATGTTTCTTGTATGCAACAAATTGTCAAGTTTTGTTTTTAATCCATTCTGTAACTCTCTTTACTTTTGCAGGTGAGCTTAACCCATCAACATTTTAGATGAAATTAAGATTTTTCTCTACATCAATTCCTGGTACATTTTCTCTCTAATTTTCACCAGACATGTGAATTTTGTTTAACAAATCTGACACACTTTCTCCACTTCCCTCTCTACAGCCTCAATTCCTTACTTAGCTCAGAATCAGACACCCTGATATTGCCTTAAAAGCAAAGCAAACAAACAAACCATTATCCCTGTATATATTTAGTTTGTTTTGTTTGGAGGATTCTGATTCAAGGTTTCATCTTCATTTATGGACACTACAGGCCTCTTCCTTTCTCTGCTCTTCATCATTGCTCAACTGAGACCAAGATCCCTTGATTCTATGTTTATAGGGTGTTCTAAAAATTTTTGTGCAAATTTATTTTATTGAAACTTGAAAAGCATTTAAATCTTTTAAGTTATGTTTCTTTTATAGCTTAAAACTGCATCAAGACTTTGAGGATGCCCAAATTTCAATGAAGAGTACCAGGTAGCAGAGTAGACAGAATGCTGGAGACAGAAAGACCTGAGTTCAAAATATACTTCAGACACTAGTAGTATGACAATGGACAAGTTACTTAAAATTGTTTGCCTCAGTTTTCTCATCTACAAAATTAGCTAGAGAAGAGAATGGTAAACCATTCTAATAGCTCTACCAAGAAAGCCCCAGATGGGGCCATTAAAACAACAAATACTTCAGAGAATATGAGTTTTTGTCAATCTGGACACTCCTTCTAGTGACAAGTAATTAATCCCTTCCTGCCTTCTCATTGTGAATGATTTCTATCTATGTTCTATAAATCCTTCATAGGGGGTCCACCTAATATGTTCTAGTTCTCTTGTTCTATTTCCCTTGATATTTTGTGGAAAAACCACCAGAGATTCTGGACTGTCCATGGGCTGACTTCTTTTTGTTCTCTCCTTCGTTTTCAATCACACTCCCATCTTTCCAATTCCCTACTTCTCATATGTAATTTTGTCTGATAATGTATTGCAGTTCTTTCCTTTTTCCCTTGGACAGTTTTCCACTTTAATTATTCCTTCTCTCCTAATGATGTAGCATCCCTGGTAGAAAATGATGAGTAAAACAAAAGATAGGCCTTCGTGTCCTGGACAAGGCTGTGGTCATAAAAAATCATCATGAAACTCTTCCAAGTTATATACCCTGGTGATATGGAATGAAATAACCATTTTTGTTCCTCTTAATTTATGAGAAACAACAAAAATACAAAATGTTTGTTTGTTCAGACACTTTGGATTCAGAAAAGGTAGTATGTGAAGCATCCATAAAAACTAATTTAGAAATCACTGAGTTTCCCTCATTATACAGTTAAACAGACTGAAGCCCAGCCAGTTGTAAGGTAAGTGAATTCCAATCACACAAATTGAATGGAGTAAGTAGAAGCCAAATTAAATGCAGGTGTTTTGATTGCCTAGTCCTCTACTCTTTCCACTGTACTATAATGCTCGGTAACATAATATTGGTCTACATCATTGTCAAAGTCAAGCTATAAACTTTTATGTGGTAGAAATTCATATTCATTTTCATTTTAAAAGTTTTATTGATGGTCTTTACTTTTATGCCATAGTTACTATAGAACCTTACCTTGTCACAAAGAAAAATGACAGCAAAACTAGCCAACATAGAGACAATGTGACAACATAAGCAACGTTCTATCCCCATAGAGTTCCACACCTGGACCAAGAGGAGGAAATTGTGTTTCTTTATTTGTTCTACCAGAGTGAGCTCCATTATTGCCCTTCATCAACATTTGGCTGCCTTATTGTGTTTGCATTTGCATCATTAGGGACATTTTTAATATTGTTCTCCTGGCTCAATTTGCTTAAATTTGCATTAGCCTAATCACATTTCTCTGAATTCCTCGTATCTGTCATTTCTTAAGTTCAGTTCATTTTAGCAAACTCAAATTGACAACCAGTAGATTCATTGTTTACTTAGCTAATGCTAAGCACTGGGTATAGAGTGGGGACAGAAGTCTGAGGCATGTTACCTGTTTGTTTGCTTGTTTTTTAACCCTTACCTTCCATCTTAGAATTAATACTGTGTATTGGTTCCAAGTCAGAAGATAGATAAGGACAAGGCAATGGAGGTTAAGTGACTTGCCCAGGGTCCACATAACTAGCAAGTGTCTTGGGTCAGACTTGAACCAGGACATCTATCCACTGAGCCACCTAGCTGGCCCCCATAGTACTTATTTTTGAAGAATTCAGAAGGTGGCTAGAGAAATAAAACACACACACACACATATGCACCTTAGATACTTATTAGCTGTGACCCTGGAAAAGTCAATTAACCTCATTTGTAAAATAAAGCACATACTTTCCAGGGTTGTTGTGAGAATCATATGAGATAATAATTTCAAAGTGCTTAACACAGAGCCTATCACAGATTAGGTACTTTTAAAAATATTAAATGTTATTAATTATTATTTCATTATAAAGAAATCTTAGAGTTCCTCCCCATTCCTATTTTTGCATGCTATGGATTATCCATGACACTGAAGAATTAACAATAACCTGCAAATCCCAAAGGAAAGCTAAAATGGACAGATGATGACTAAAGAAATTGAATTTCCCTTGCCCTTCTATATCCTAGAGTCTATTTTCAGACCTTTACCTTCTTCCCCAAAGTGCTATGAGACACATAAGGACCTATGAATTTTTCCCTGATGGAGAGATAACCTGCTCTGAATGCTCATGTATTGCCTGAATATAAGTAGAGAAAATGAGTGTGATGCTTTCTTTTCTTTCCTCCCTCCCTCCCCCTTTTCCTTCCTTCCTTCTTCCTTCCTTCCTCCCTCCCTTCTTTCCTTCCTTCCTTCCTTCCTTCCTTCCTTCCTTCCTTCCTTCCTTCCTTCTTTCCTTCCTTCCTTCCTTCCTTCCTTCCTTCCTTCCTTCCTTCCTTCCTTCCTTCCTTCCTTCCTTCCTTCCTTCCTTCCTTCCTTCCTTCCTTCCTTCCTTCCTTCCTTCCTTCCTTCCTTCCTTCCTTCTTTCCTTCCTTCCTTCCTTCCTTCCTTCCTTCCTTCCTTCCTTCCTTCCTTCCTTCCTTCTTTCCTTCCTTCCTTCCTTCCTTCCTTCCTTCCTTCCTTCCTTCCTTCCTTCCTTCCTTCCTTCCTTCCTTCCTTCCTTCCTTCCTTTCTTCCTTCCTTCCTTCCTTTCTTCCTTCCTTCCTTTCTTTCTTCCTTTCTTTCTTTCTTTCTTTCTTTCTTTCTTTCTTTCTTTCTTTCTTTCTTTCTTTCTTTCTTTCTTTCTTTCTTTCTTTCTTTCTTTCTTTCTTTCTTTCTTTCTTTCTTTCTTTCTTTCTTTCTTTCTTTCTTTCTTTCTCTTTCTTTCTTTCTTTCTTTCTTTCTTTCTTTCTTTCTTTCTTTCTTTCTTCCTTCCTTTCTTCCTTCCTTCCTTCCTTCCTTCCTTCCTTCCTTCCTTCCTTCCTTCCTTCCTTCCTTCCTTCCTTCCTTCCTTCCTTCCTTATCTCCTTCCCTCTTTTCAATTATATTTGATTGCTATGTATTTATACTAGTCCAGGATCCCAAAGGGCCTAGGACACTCCTGAAAAATACCACCTGGCACACAATTACCCAATGGGAAGTGAGAAGGTAAAAAGCCAGGGACACCAAGTATGACATAGGAATGATTTTTTTTCTGGGTAATTACAGGAATTCTGTTTACAGGATGATACAGCAAAGTAAGCTTCCTCATTCTTAGGATGGAAAGCCCCAAGACACTGTATTAGGGATCAAGAAGGACTTCTCTAGGTAAAACTGAGAGGGCCTACCTGGAAGAAGGAGATGGTGCAGTGGCAAGAGCTTCAGTTCTAATTTTGGCTCTGTTGTCTTTTTATTATGTGAATGCCTTCTCTTCCCTAGGTTTGTTTTTCCTTGAACAGAATATGAAGGGGTTGTTTTAAAATCTAAGCCCTAAATGATCTCTAAGGTCCCTTGTAATTCTGTATCCCTGTTCCTACAATTTGGGATTAATTCTGGAAATGGCTCCTCTGGTTTTCTGACATGGAAGTTGGAGAGACTTCAGAGAATGGTACCCTAAACATTCCAGAGGCTGTGATGATGGACTTTATCCACAAGAAAACATTCATAAAATCCAAAGGCAGTCAATCAGAGACCAACAAAAGCCTATATTATAACTTTTATAAAATAATTTGAAATGGGTAAATGTTCTCTATCTTGAGAGTGTTTAAAAGGTCAATTAATACGTAACTAAAGGAAAAAAATAAATGAAGGGCAAATGGGAACAAACTCTAGGAAAGAAATATAACGATGGAAGGGGGGTGGGAAGAAAAGAAAGCTTTTCTGGAACCCACATTCCTCTAGATATTTGTAACTAATTTGAAGAGTAGCTTGGAAAAAAATTTTCCAAGGGAATTATCTTATAGAAGTAACCACTTACCAGCATAGAAATTGGACTAAAAAAGCCCACATACATTTCCATTGTTCATAGATATTTATTCTATGAGAATGAATGAAGTTTTAGATCCATAATAGGGAAAAGCTCTCTGGAGCTACCTCTGGCACACATAATAACACTTTACTGGTAGTATAGTAGTAGAAAGACCATTCACTGGATTGGTGGTGGAAGAAAACAGGATCAGATCCTTGCAGCTTACTCTCTATATGATATTCAGTCACCTTTCATTTGAATCCAACTCTTCCTGGTCATTTTGGCAAAGATACTAGAGTAGTTTGCCATTTCCTTCTCTAGCTCATTTTACAGATGAGAAAACCGAGGTCAACAGAGTTAAGTGACTTGCCCAGGGTCATACAGCTACTATGTGCCTGAGACAAGATTTGAATTCAGAAAGATGAATCTTTCTGTCTCCAAACCTAGTGCTCTATCCACCATGGCACCTAACCATCCAGCCTACTATGTATGTAAACTTGAGCAAATTCATTGCCCTAATCTACAAAATGACTGGGCTGAATTCAGTTATCTTTATATTTCATCTGGCTTTAAATCCTCTGAACTATTTGAGAGACCATCCATTTATTCATTCCACAAACATTTATTAAGAAACCACTGTATGCATGGCTCACCAATACCCTTAGTGCTGGAAGCCACCTTAGAGGGTGCTCAAGAGAAACAGCACTGTGCTAAGTGGAAGAGTGTTGCATTTGGAGTGAAGAGAAACCTGGGTTCAAATCCTGCCTTTGATATTTACCAGTTGTGTGATCATGAAGCAAATTACCTAATAATTTCTGAGCTTCTGTTTCCTAATTTATCAAATGGGGATAATAATTGTGCTTACCAGAACTTTATCTACAAGGAAACAGTTTAAGAAACCTCAAACACAGTCAAATCTAGGGCCAATAAGAGCCAAGATTACAGCCATAATAAATGATATGAATGGGTGTCCCCAGGAAGACTTTATCTCAGGAGTGTTTGAAAGGTCAAAATAACAGAAAGGCTTTATTGTTTGTTCAGTCGTTTTTTCAGTTATATCCAGTCCTTTGTGACCCCTTTTTGAGATTTTCTTGGCAGAGATACTGGAGTGATTTTCCATTTCCTTCTCCTGCTCATTTTATAGATGATAAAACTGAGGCAAACGGGGTGGAGAGACTGGTCCAAAGTCACACAGTATCTGAGAGCAGACTTGAATTGAGGTCAGCACTCTATTTATTGTGCCACCTAGCTGTCTCTTAACAGATAGGTAGCTAAAGGTAAATGGAGGACAAATAACAAATTCTAGGAAATAAATCTATTTGGGGGTCATCATAACAATCAATTAATTAATAAATGATAATAATAACTCATACATATAGAGAACTTTAAAATTTATAAAACACTTTCCTTAGAATAACTCTATGAGGTAGGTAATAATATGTACTATTTCTCCAATTCTATACAAGAGAAATATATAGCTCTAAGAAGGTGAGTGATTTGTTTGTAGTCCCATAGTTACTGAGTGTCTGAGGCAGGATCAGAACCCGTTTCTTTTGACTCTAAGCCAAACTCTTTTTATAGTCAGGGTAAAACTGAAGGCTATCCATCAATGGTTGAGAGTGGTTCACAGACAATAGACACCACTGCCCCATACTGAAAGGCTTTCTGGTTTGATAGAACCCACCAGAGATTGAATCCCATTTTTGTCACCCCTAAAACTCTATAGACTACACGATCATCTTGGGGCATTTGTAGAAGACAATGGGACTATAGTGTGTGAGAAAAACAGACTGAGGTGGGGTGGCTGGGAGGCTTCTCCATCTCTAGCACAACTTAACTCAGGATGGGAACTTAAGTGGTCCTTGGGTTAGTCCATTGACTAAACACTTTAAGCTTAAGAAATTTTAAAATCTTCTGCTAATTAGGAACGCTTAAAAAATCATCCTTCAAGCTGATGCCATGCGGGATCCTTCAAAGAAGTATCTCATCTTATGCTATCGCCTTCATATGGAGGCTCAAGTTTCTCTTGCTATTTCTTTTTCAAACATTGCCCTCCATATTCAAAGAAGCTGAAATAAATGAAGAGTCCTTTAAGAAAAAAATACCAAACCCTTCCTAGCAGTCAGGAATAGTTCCCTTTTCTATTTGAACATCTTCCTGACTGCCAGCTTTGTGGAAGATTTCACAATCTCATGCAGTGGAGGCCAGCCTCTGGGAAATGGCCAAAGCATATTTCTTGCAAATTAGCAAATGCTTTGGTTTTATTTCTAGACTCCAAACAAGGCTTGTAAGCGCACGGAGGTGGAGAAAGAGAGAGTATTTATCAGGCGTGCCCGATCGTTACTGTTGTTTCTCCAAAATTAGTTGAAACTCTCAGTAAAAGTAGCAAGACATGAAATCAATCCTCATGAATCCATCAGCATTTCTATACATCCCCAACAAAGCCCTGCAAAAAGAGACAATAAGACTTACCCACTTAACATATAGGCAGAACCAAACACCTGGGAGTAGACCTGCCAAAACAAATCACCGAATCTCATTGAATGCTTGATTCTATGTGAAATTCAGAGCAGTTTAGGGCATAAAATCCATTAATAATAATAATAATAATAATAATAATAATAATAATAACAGCAGTCCATATTTGGATGGCCCTTTCCATTTTACAAGTGTTTAGGAAGTATATTTTGTGTCTGAGGAAACTGAGACACAAAGAGGTGAAGAGACTGAAACAATGTCACACAGGCAATGGCAGAGTTTGGAATCTAACCCAGAGCTCCTAACTGAATTCGGCACTCTACTCCGTGCCACTGGTTCCTCTCTTCAAATGTCAGTTTGAAGATTTACTAAATCTGTGCCACAGATCATTTTAAAAATTAAAAAAAAAAAACACCTTAAGCTTCAAGAAAAATAAACAGGGGGCAGCTGGGTGGCTCAGTGGGTTGAGAGTCAGGCCTAGAGATGGGAAGTCCTGGGTTCAAATCTGGCCTCAGACACTTCCAAGCTGTGTGACCCTGGGCAAGTCACTTGATCCCCATTGCCTAGCCCTTATCCCTCTTCTGCCTTGGAGCCAATACACAGTATTGACTCCAAGACGGAAGGTAAGGTTTAAAAAGAAAAAAAGAAAAACAAACAAGAACTAGACAATTTAAATTCATCATCTCAAACCAGAATAGTAATTTGTATTTGAATAGTACTTTACACTTTACAGAATATTTTCTTTATATCAACTCTGAAGCAGGTGGTGCAAATATTATTATTCCCATTTTACAAGAAAGGAAACTGAGAGTGAATTGAGATCCAGACCTAGAGACAGAAGATCTGGATTCAAATCTAGCTTCAGATATGTCCTAGTTGTGTGACTCTAGGTAAGTCACTTAACCCCCATTGTCTTGTTCTGAACATTCCTTTGCCTTGGAACCAATATGCACACAGTGTATTGATTCTAAGATGAAAGTAAGGGTTTTTTAAAAAAGGAAAGTTACAATCTGAGAATTAAGTTACTATTCCATGGTCACACAGCTAAGACAGAATTTTAAAACTGGTCTCTTGATTCCAAGTCTCTTGACTACAATGCTTCTAAGATCCCAATTGGAGATGGTTATTTTAATAGATTTGTGACTATTAGAGCAAATGTGACATTATGGGGTTCTATCAATCAATCAACAAGTTTTAATTTAGCACATATCAGATACTGTGCTAGGAACTTGGACAACAAAGGCAAAAAGAAAACAATCTGCCTTCAAGAATTTTTTGTTCTGGAGGCAGCTGGGTGGCTCAGTGGATTGAGAGTCAGTCCCAGAGATGGGAGGTCCCGAATTCAAATTTGGCCTCAGCCACTTCCCAGCTGTGTGACCCTGGGCAAGTCACTTGACCCCCATTGCCTAGCCCTTACCACTCTTCTGCCTTGGAACCAATACCTAGTATTGATTCTAAGATGGAAGGCAAGGCGTTTTTTGTTTTTTTTTAAAGAATTTTTCATTCTATTCAAGGAAATATTTGCATAGTTAAGTTGTCATTATTGTTCTAGTCTCTGTTATCCTATTTGTGCTTTTCTTGGCAAAGAGAGTGGAGTAGTTTACCATTTCCTTCTTGATTTCATTTTACAGATAAGGAGACTGAGGCAAATGGTTGAATGACTTGTCCAGAATTACCCAGCTAGTAAATGTCTGAGACCAGATTTGAACTCAGGAAAACGAGTCCTTCTGACTCTAGGCACAATACTCTATGCATTGTGGCTCCTAGCTCCTATGGGGGCACCTAGCTCCCCACATACATAAGTAAGCCAGGTTATTTATTGTTTTCCAGACTTATCGTCCCGTCTTGTTATTGGCTGTCTCTCTCATGCTTGGAATGTGGTCTCTGTATCTCTGCCGGTTGAATTCACTCTTTCCCTTGGCGCCTTAGTTCAGCTGTCACCTTCCTTGATCCCTCCCTATGGAACGAATTACTCCCTCTTCAGATCTCTCCAGCTCTTTGACTGCCATCAAATTGTCTTGTCTCAGACGCCTTCATACTTACTTGGTGGATTCCCTGAGTGCAACATAAACTCTATGCAGTAACGAACTGTTGCTTTTTTCTCTGTTTCTCAGCCTCTAGCATAATACCTTTGGCTATTAATCATTCTATTATCAATTATGATTTGTCACAGTCATTACATTAAGTATAATTAATTATACTAATTCATTATTTTTCACTTGACACACAACATATGGTTTTCTGTTGTCTCAATTGTTCAATCTGCCAACAAATAAATATTCTTTCATCACCCAGAAGGGGTAGAACTTTCCTTCGTTCCTTTTATGCCATTGTGATGCATTAGAAAGAATGTACGTTTTGCAGGCAGAGAATCCTAGTGAAAATCCTACCTGTGCCCCATATTTACTGTTTGACTTTGATGGGAATCATTTAGTCTCTTGATCTCAGTTTTTTTTGTAAAATGAGGCACTTGGGCTAGATGATCTCTAAGTTTTCCCCATCCCTGAATCTATTGACTATCAGAAATGGCCCTGTTTTCAGGAAGCTTGCAATCAAACCGACTAAAAGAATGGCAAAGGAAAAGAAATAAAGCATAAATACTTAAAAATAAATAGAAGTATTTAAGTCACTGAGTTGAATTAAATTGAATAGAGGATCTTGAGAGTGACCGAGGAGTGGTTTGGAGATTTTGCAACAATCAGAAGAATGGTTGGTATTAAGCAGTTCCTACTTATCTCCTCTTAGCCTTTTGGAATTCTGTTCTTCCTTCCAGGCCCAGGTTCTCTGTGTGTGAATCTTATGTGACCATTCTAAAACCACAGGAATCCATCCAATAGTACTTAGTGTCTGTACCACTGTTTTGACCATCATCATAATCTGCTTCATAATATTAGCATCTGTGCTACACAGTGAAAGTTAGAGACAAAAAGATAAGTTCAAACTCTTGCCTTGCACATTTCTGGTTCAAGTGTAACCGGACAAGTCACTACACCTTTCTGAGATTTAGTTTGCACGTGGTGATAATGGTGTTAATAATAGAACCTACCGAACAGAATTGTTATGACACTCACAAGAGATTTCACTTATATTTGTGTGTGTATGTATGCTTACACATGTGTATAGATGAATATATCTACATATATATGCTCATACTGTGTAATTAGAAATTTGTTACCATAAAAACTACAATTCCCAGGAGCCCACTGACTTCCTGTCATTATGTGCTGACATAGACAGGAGATAAATTGGGTGAGGTTCCTGGTCTCACTCTCTTTCCTTCCTGGGTCAGGACATTGGTGGGGCAGGCTGTTTGAGCAGGTATATTAGCCATGGGCACATGGTTTTATTTTGTTACCTTTTTATTCCTTTTTCTAGTGATTATCAATAAATCTTAAAAATATAATATTTTAAGTTATTGTATATCAATTTTAATTTTTATATACCTGTATACATATATATATATATATATATATATATATATATATATATGCATGTGCCAAGATAGCTCAGTGGATAGAGTTCTGGGCCTGAAGTCAAGAAGATCTGAGTTCAAATACAGCCTCAGATACTTCTAGCTGTGTGACTCTGGGCAAGTTCCTTCTGAGTGCCCGACAAAAAGATTCACTGGAGAAGGAAATGCCACACCACTCCATTAGCTTTGCCAGGAAAACTTCCATAGGGGTCAGGAAGAAGGAGATATAACTAAATGACAGAACAACAACTTTTAATATGTGTGTGTATGTGTAAGTGCTCTGTAAATCTTAGTGTATTAGATAAATATTATTATTAATTTTTCTGTGTAGATCAGGTAGATCTGTGTAGAGGTCAGAGATCTCTTATGTGTTGTGTGTGTGTGTGTGGTATACTCTGCTGCTTGGCATAATGCTCTGCACATAGTAGGTACTTAATAATTCTTTGTTTACTACTAAAGTAAGCCTCGGCTCAATGTAAAGAAAAGGAATGGGGGATAGGGATTAGTAGAGCAGAGGAAAAGCAAAGAGACAGAAGAAGGCATATGAGTAGAAGGGAAGCATCAAGAGGCAACATGGAGCCTGACAGCCAGGCTGACTTGGTATAGCTGTCCCGCAGCTACACCATGTTCTTTTGTGGGTTAATCACTTAAAAGGGAAGTTGGGGACTGAGAGAAATATGGGTGGAAAAGTTTAGAGATGAAGGGAAAGGGGACATGAGGAGGAAATCAAGAGACAGAGATGGATGGTTCCGCAGCATGGGATTCAGTCTGCGTTCTCCTCTGATGGTGAAAAGAGAGAGAACCACACATGGAGCCAGTTTTTATTGCAGAATCAAGGAATGAGGAATGGGAGGTAGTTAATGAACATGTGACATGGAAAAGAATTTAACACTGGCTCTGTTAACAACCGCAAGATCAAAGAGGTGGAAGCTAAGATAATGTAGGAGTCAGCGCCCTGCCCAGAGGTCCAATTGACCTTTGGACTGAAGGCTTGGGGGGGGGGGGTGTCAGCATACCATAAGATTAGAGTTTCACTTTGTTACAAGGATCAAGAAATCAATCATGTGAAATATACGAATTATGTCCATAAGTCTGCTGCATGATCAGATTGCTCACAAGAGTCAGCCTTTGAATACATCTTTAATATGTTCATGGAAGTTCATACCTGGAATCCTACACTTGGGTTCAAGGTCTGCCTCTGGTAAATGCTAGGCATGCAACCCAAGGTGAGTCACTTAAGCCCTCAGTGTCCTAGACAACTCGGTAAGACTCTAAATTGAAGAACCATTACCAACCCGCATTAGTGGCTTGAGCTTTTTCACTGGGATTTCCACAACTAATTAAATTAATCAACAAGCATTTATCAGATGCCTATTGTTTATCAAGCATTCTTCTGGACTTGTGCCATATCACTTACTCTGTTCAGGGCCAAGAAAATGGCAGAGGTGAAGTGAGGCAGATATTACAGATTTTGTGGGTTAAAGGACAAAAGGATAACATTGCTCCCCCCAGACCCATGGGCACAAGGAGTAGGGTAGAACCTAACTGATGGTTAGATTGGAAGACAAAACCCCAAAGTTTTTATTTATTCAAGAGTTCCTCTGAGTTTGCTCCTCCTCTCCATGCTGATATCCAGTGTCTTGTTTGTTCTGTTGTGATCTCTCCAGGATCTTTGCTTTGGGAGTTTTTATTCATTCCAGGTCATTGCATTAGACAGGTGGTATTCTCCTCCAAAAGTGAGAGGTCTCTTGGTCTTGCTGTCCAGTGGTGAAGTATGTTGGAATGTCCATCATGTAAACCAGCACACACATATGGTTTTAACTAACGGTGATTGCATTTTCCCCCATCCCTTACTATGTATTTGCAAAACAAAGCTGTAAACCTGTCTCTTTCTGAGTTCAGCTTGACCCCATTATTAACTTCATTGCCTGGAAGGAAAGACAGACCCAAGACTTAGGTCCTTTCCTTCCTCCTCGTCCGCTGCCCTTGCCTCAGAATAATTCAAACTGAATATAGAAATGATTACTTCAGACAGCCATCATCTTAGTAGCTAGCATGAGAAAACAACTCAGCAGCAATCTTAGTTGTCATCAGGTCGGTTAGGAGGTGGAAAGGGTTTTCGGTTTTCTGAATTTAATAGACCATGGAATTTGTGACCTTCTGAGCACTCTTTGAGATAGCCCTAAAGCAAAAGCCCACAATCCCCTGCAACCCAGAGACAAATTCTTGGAGAATTCAGAGCAAATGGTCCATAAAGAGCCAATTATTAGAATGCTCATTTGTATGACTCTATCAAACACCACTTTGTACTACTGAAAGGTGATTTGGCGATTAGTAGTGGTATGAGTGAAACATCGCATGTCCAGACTAGGGTCATTTAAAAAATAATAATAATATTATTATTTATTATAATAATATAATAAATAATATTATATTTATTTATATTTATATAAAAATTAATAATAAAATAATAATAATAATATTATTATTAATAAAAATAATAATAATTTGGTTGCCTTTGGTGTGATCCACTGAGAAGCCCCATAATATGGTAAAACCAAACAAACTGCATGACTTTGGGCCACTCACACCATTACTCATTCACATGTAAATCATAAAAGAGAAGCAATGGATAAATAATAAATCAAATGTCCTGTTTCAGTTGATAACATCAAGGTTCAAATCCTGCCCCTCTCTACATAAGGGCTGTGTGACCTCAGCAAGAACCTTAACCCCTTCACATGTTTGATGATTTCCTGCATCTATGTAGGCAGAGGGAGTTCTTTATAATAAAAACAATAACCAGTTCTTGTGTATGGAGATTTATATTGTAGGAATATAAGTTAGGGATAGTCTGGTTTCCAGGATTAGTTGAAAGAAGGGAATTTTGAGATAAGCCCTGGGAGAGGATTCTGGGTAGGAAAAGGAATTATGGGAGTCTGAATTGAAAAGAACTAAATTGTCTTCCTTCTTGGACTTCATTTGAGCTGGAAGTAGGTTTTGTCTCTCTGCCTACATTTCCATCAAGCTCTAAGAGATTCTCCCTGGATAGTCAAGATTTTGTGAAGCAATCTTTGACATCTAGGTAGAGAATGTATTTGGAGGAAACCAATTTCCCTGAGTTCAAAGATCATCTGCCAGTAAACATCCCTCCAGGACAGTTCACCATTACAATATATGGTCCAAAACCAAGCAATTACAGATTTTACAAAATTTTACAAGATCTCCAGGATCTCAGAGACCATTGAGTCCAATCCATGCCTGAATAAATATTCCCTCTCCAAAATCTCCACCAATCTATTATCCATCTTGATAAGAGATCATCTGGCCTCTGTTTGAAGGGCATAGATGATGGAGATCTTAGTACCTCCAGAGGCAGCTTATTTCATTGATGGATAGCTTTAATTACTCAGAATGGTATTCCTTCCATTGAATCAAAATGCTTTGGTTATTCAAACAGAATTGGAATTTTTAAGGTACTCATTGACAAACACTTTGCTTTTGAAAAATCAGTTTTTTTTTAATCTTTTAAAAAGAAATAGCAGCTGGGTACAGTGGCACACACCTATAATCCCAGCAATTGGGAGACCAAAACTAGCTCAGGAGTTCTGGGCTCAAAAGTTCTAATCTACAATGTGCTAAAATGACCAAGTGTCCACACTAAAGTGCAACAGTAGAGAGCTGGCTTCAAAGACAGGATGACCTGTATTCAAGTCAGCTCTCTGATCCACAGTAGCTCTTTTAACCTAGGTCAGGTGCTTAATAACTCAGTGTCTCAGGTAATTTCTTCTATAAAAACTATAAAATTACTGAAGCACAGGGGCCAGTCTATATTGGTAGAGAAAGTTCCTCATTAAGAATTCTCTACATCAAGGAAATCACATATTTGGGTTAAAAAGGTGAATAAATAAAGTTCAAGTAAGAAAATAAATATAAAAGCAGTTTATGCAGTGTTCTATGAGAAGTTTGAGGAAAAAGAAATCATTTCTTGTAGAAATCAGTTCACAGAGGAGATGACATCTTGAGGGAAGTGAAGGATTTCAGCAGGCAGAAACAGAAGGAAAAAAGTCCATTAAAGACATAGGGACAAAGACACAAAGATGGAAGAAAGCAGGGCCAGAATACCACATGGTGAATAGGAATAGTTTTGTCTGTCTAGAACATAATGCTGGAAATATAGATTAGAGCCAGGCTGTGGAATGTCTTGAATACAAGAGTAAAAAGTTTATTTATAATTTGGCTGGCAACAAGAAGCTATGGAAGGTTGCTGAGTATTTGAATAGTTTATATCTGCAAGTCAGGAAGATTATTTAAACAAAGAATGGATTAGAGCAGTGATGGTGAATTTATGGCACAGGTGCCAAAGATGGTACACAGAAAGCCCGCTGTGGACACTTGACCACCTTTCTCTCCACCTCTCCCCTAGTACATTACTAGGAAAGCAGAAGGACTCAGATAGAGCTGCTCTGCTCCCCCTTTCCACCATGCCTGATGACATTTTTTTCCTTTCTCCCACCCTTCTGCCCAGCAGCTCAATGGGAATGCACAAGGGAGAAGATGGGTGGCTCATAGGAAGCAGAGCTGGAGGGGACCTGGGCACTCAGGGTACTCCCCACCTCCTCTCTACATTTGCTGAGGACATTCCTCCCTTCACCTGCCCTCCACCCAGCAGCTCAATGGGGGCTCTTTCTCCCTCCCCTGTGTGGGGTAAGGGCAGGGCAGGGCATACCTGTCATTCATGGAGGGGGGTAGTACACAGTATGTGGTCTCTGTGGGTGGAGCATGGCACAAGATCTCTAAAAGGTTTGCCATCACTGGATTACAGGGAAGTAAGACTAAAGTCCAGAATCACAGAACAGAGGCTATTACAATAGTCCAGACAAAAAGTGATAATATTCATGCTAACAATAACATTTATTTCTGTGGCACTCTGAGCTTTATAAAGTACTTTCCTCACAACCAGATTAGGTCCTATAAATATTATTATTCCTAGTTTACAGATGAGGAAAGTGAGGCACACAGAGATTAAGTGACTTGCTCAAGGTCACACAACTCATCAGTACCAGGCATCAAAACGAGTTCTTCTGATTGGAAGTTCCATGTTCTTGTCATGATATCAAGTTGAGGAAAGCCTAACAATGAATGTATCAGAGAGAGAAGAAAGCAAGAAGACAACTATGACAGACCCTGCTAGGGTGGAATCAAGAGGCTAGGCAACAGATTAGCAAATAAAGAGCCGGAGATGATTTCAGGTTTTCAACCTTAGGTGGGGTTGGAGGACAATGGTAATGTCATCCGCAGAACTGGAAGCTGGGAAGAACACCTCAGTGATGGACTGATTGATGAATTGAGCTTGTTTAGTTAAACTGAGGCACACCTGCAATGGAGTGAGTCTGATTCTTCCCTTTTTGAGGTCAAAGAACAGCAAACCTTGTTGCGAGTGGGTACATTCCCCATGTCCAACCCAAACTGTGGAGAGAAAGACTAGAGATACTTCTACTTCCTGCCAAGGGGCTATAATGTTGGCTCCTTATGACAGTGAAAGTTATGAAGGAGTGAATGTAGGAAACTGGGAATGGAAGGAGAGAGTGCATGTGTGTGTGTGTGTGTGTGTGTGTGTGTGTGTGTGTGTGAGAGTGTGTGTTGGGGGTGGCGAGATGAAGGCAATGGGTCTGTAAGTCACCGGGAATCTGAGACGTAAGGCTGGGAACCTGTGGGCATAGAAAAAAGCGCTTAGTCCATAAAAATGGAGCATCCCAGGAAGGTGAAATGCTTTGTGGTTCTTCAAGAGCACATATATTGGAAGCAACTGTTCGTTTCAAAATAAGAGAGGTGGCTCAAAACATAAGAACTGGAAAACTCTTCTGTTAGGAATGGGCATTTTAAAGCCAATCAAGGCTGTTTCTGCTCAGACCGCCTCAGAATAATCTAAGTTTCAAAAGCAAGACAGTGTTCCAAGGACCTTCCAATAAACATCAGCTCCCCAAATGGGCTGAGAGTGGGGTCTCCAGTGTTGGGGCTTCCATGCTTTCTATGTTGAGGGTTTAATGGATAGATTTAAGGAGGCCCATAAACCTGGATGGGAAAAGAAATTCACCTTTATTTTTTCCTAACCTCTAACTGGAATTCAACATTATCTTCAATTATTTAAAAACAAAAGCCTGAGAAGGAATCCATAGCCTTCACCAGACTACCAGAGAGGACTATGACCCCCAAAAAGGAGAAGAACTGTTCTACCTTGAGAAAAGGATGAAATGGAGCTGGAGAGCCTTTTTCACCTCAAAAAGGGGACATCTTAGGGACAGTGGAGAGAA
The DNA here is from genome assembly GCF_027887165.1 of Monodelphis domestica. NCBI lineage: Eukaryota > Metazoa > Chordata > Mammalia > Didelphimorphia > Didelphidae > Monodelphis > Monodelphis domestica. The sequence continues at coordinate 512,511,763 of NC_077229.1, forward strand.
GGATCAGGGTACATTTTATTTCTTTTTTTTTTCATTGATTCTCCATTTTATTAGGTATTCTCTCTCCTTTATCACTATTCTTGCTCCCCATTTTTTACCTTGTCCTTGTTAGTCTTTATTACATTAAAGTATTCTATAACATGAATGTACTATAATTTATTTAGCAATTTTCCTTTTTTGATTTTGGTACATTTTATTTCTATGTTTGGCAATGCCTAGTTGACCTTTTTGGCCCAATAGATTGCTGCTAGGTGCCTCTAGTTAACAGGCACAGGGAAATTCTGCTTCAGAAGACTGTGCATCCTAACTTTTATAACCTGTCATTACTGTAAACATATTGCAATATTTCACAGATGGGCTTCCTGGAGAGACGGGCTGCAGCTGGTTGACTAAGATGCGATCTGACATGATTAGGGAAATTGAAACTGACAGGTAGTGTTTTATTCAAGGAAGTGGCTGGCTGTTGTTACAGAAGGCAGTGGGAACTGATTGGGCACCAGTTGAGTGATGGTAGAGAAACCAATCACTGGCCTTCACCACCCAGTGTGAGAATCCCACCTTTCAGTCCAAGTTGAATGGCCTTTCCAAAATAAGGTTTCCACAGGTGTATTTACACCAAGCATCTCCATTTTAAGATCTTGCTCTTTTGAAGTCCCAGTAGAAAGACAAAGAGAGCTAAAGAACACAGCTTCTCCAAGAGGACAACCCAAGGACAACCTAGTGCTGGAGCAAAGGGCCAGATGGGAGCAGTTTCTCAGGGTGGGGGTATCAAAGGGCCCATCAAACAAGTCAGGCTTCCATGGAGAAATGGGGCAACTTCAAGCAGTCACATCCAAGGCTGCAGATTAGCCAGACAGATCGTGAATATTCAGAACTGGATTTTAAAATACTCAGGTAAAAAAATAGCTGTATACATTTGAAGAAAATGCTATTAGACCTAGACTCTTAGTGATCCAGGCAACTCTCTACAACTACAAGTCAAAATAATTCAATAAACATATATTAAACATCTACTATTAAGCAGCTAAGTAGCTCAGTGGATAGAGCACTGGACTTAGAATCAGGAAGCCTCATCTTCCTGAATTCAAATTTGGCCTCAGACACTAGCTGTGTGACTCTGGGCAAGTCACTTAACCCTGTTTGTCTTAGTCTGTAAAATAAGCTGGAGAAGAAAATGCTAACCACTCCAGTGTCTTTGCCAAGAAAACCCCAAATGGGGTCAGGAAGAGTCAAACAGATGGAAAAATAAGCACCTACTATGTGCCACATCCTATGTTAAGGGATATAAACTGCAGTAGAGTCATCCAACTGCACTTCCTCTACCAAGGAAATCACAAGTCTGGATTAGAAACAAAAAGTAGTTCTTAAGAGTTATTAAAAATGTAAACAATGAATTCCAGGGATAGCATTAATTCCTAAAGAGCAGAAATACATGGTCCTCATACTTCCCCATGGATTTGAGTCCAATTCAACAGACTACTATCAAGCCCTTATTCTAGGTAGTGAGGGTACAAAGACAAGGACCAGAAAGCTCCTGACCTTAGGGATCTTATATCCTAAACAGAATAAACATCCTATGAGAGGAAGCAATCAATAAACACTTCCAAATACAAACCTCCTGAACCATTAGGCTTTTTAATTGCTTCTCATTTTCTGCTGCTGCAGCATCAATATCATAAAATAAATCCCGGGTCTCTAGCTACAGAAACAAATTGAAAACTGAGGCATTTACCATAGATAGTTCTCCTCTGACACACTGCGTGCTTATCTGTGATCTAGAATGAACATTTCCCAAAAGAATAATGTTTCAAATTTGCAAGATTGCAGATTGTGAAGTTAGTATAGGTCTGGGATTCTCCAGCATTTTTGGTTCCATGACACCCTGACTCTCAAAAATTATTGAGGATCTCAAGGTGGTTTGGGTTGAATGAGTTATATCTGACAGTCTTTATCATATTAGAAATTAGAATGTCTTGGTATTATTGTGAAAAGAGTTTTGACCTCATGGATTCCAAGAAAGTGTCTTGCAGCTCCCAGGATTCCCTGAGCCCAACGTTGAGAACCAATGTTCTATGTGATCTCTAAGGCCCATTTCAAGTCTAAATCTTATGGTCCCAAGTGAAACACGTTTTTGTGTATTTTGGGAAATTCATCATATCATATAATAGGTTTGAGCCAGTCATCTCCACCCCACAACTGACCACTTCTCTTCCGATCCTAGCTATATTAATTTATTTTTCCTGTGTAAAAGCTTTTCCAATCAATATAATCATGTTTCTATAGAAAAATGAATTGTGTCCTAGGAGGAGAGGAAGGAACTCTGGATATCAAATCTCAAGCAGGAAAAGGTCTAAAGAATCATTTAGGCCAAGCAGTTCTCAAATTTTATATTCATACGAATTATTGAGGACTCCCGTCAGAGAGCTTTTGTTTATATGGGATATAGCTGTTGGTATTTACTCCATTAAGACTTAAAGTATCCTAGTATTAGTATGAACATACTTTCAAGCTTGAGGACCCCTTGAAAAGGTCTTGGGTATTCTTGCAGCTCCCAGGCCACAGTTTAAGAATGAGTGTTAATCTAATCCTCTCATTTTTTGTCGAAGAAGAATTAGACCAAGGGAAAGGAAGTGATGGGAAAGTCATAAAGGCAGAGTCAAGGTTGACAAGATCACAACATTCTGATGGAATCTTGCTGCACTCTTCCTGTCACTTTTCCCTCAATTCTGACTCTGAAGTTCTGAGGGAACTCTGGGACTCCTGAGGAGACTGAGCCTTTGGGCCTCAGGAAATGGTCTAAAGAGGTTGGGGCTCAGAATATGTCCATGTGTGAAGATGGGCAAAGGTGGAAAGAGCAGATTCTAACTCACCTCCCAACCTCCCAACCTCAGGTCTACAACACAGCTCACCATCCCAGGCCTGATCCTTAGGACTTACAATTCATCCCTGCAAAAAGGGAACATGAATCTGAGTAGATCTTCATTCCACTAATTTCATTTTGTTTTGGTGTGAAAAGGGAGTATTATTGGCTCAGCCATTCCCCAATTGATGGATACTTATTCTGTTTCCAGATCTTGACTAACTACAAAAAGTGTGACTTTAAAGATTCTTGATGCATTGAACCTCCCCCTCTCTTGACACAATAGTCAGAATGAGGCATGCATTCTTAGGTATGGCCCAAGCCATGACTTGTTTTGAAGAAAGAAAGAAAGAAAGAAAGAAAGAAAGAAAGAAAGAAAGAAAGAAAGAAAGAAAGAAAGAAAGAAAGAAAGAAAGAAAGAAAGAAAGAAAGAAAGAAAGAAAGAAAGAAAGAAAGAAAGAAAGAAAGAAAGAAAGAAAGAAAGAAAGAAAGAAAGAAAGAAAGAAAGAAAGAAAGAAAGGAAGGAAGGAAGGAAGAAAGGAAGGAAGGAAGAAAGGAAGGAAGGAAGGAAGAAAGGAAGGAAGGAAGGAAGGAAGGAAGGAAGGAAAGAAAGAATAGATAGATAGATAGATAGATAGATAGATAGATAGATAGATAGATAGACAGATGGATGGATAGATGAATAGATAGATGGATAGATAGACAAACAGACAGAGATAGAAGGAGATAGATATAGAAGTAGATTTGTCACAATAAAGATTCATTTGAGTGAGGAATGTTTCTTTGTGAATGGAAATTTGACCTCAAACACTTTGTAGCTGTATGACCTTGGACAAGCCACTTTGTCCTGTTTACCTCAGTTTCCTAATCTGTAAAATGAGCTGAAGGAGGAAAGGACAAACCACTCTAGTATCTCTGCCAAGAACACTTCAAATGGGGTTACAAACCCAAACACGTGGGGTTACACACCACTGAAAATGACTGACCAATAATAGTTATCTATCTATCTGTCTATCTATCTATCTATCTATCTATCTATCTATCTATCTATCTATCTATCCATCGATCTATCTACATCTGCATGTGTCATAGATATACATCTCCGTGTGTGTGTGTAAAACATATACTTATCCAGAGGCTCCCAAGCAGATTGCTAAATTTTCATTGTGAGAATTTACACCCCAGAAATCAGCAAACACTACAAATCAGGGATTGAAATATTTTTCTTGATTGTCCAGACTTAAGAATATAATGGAGACAATGTTAATAGGGCAGACTGAACTCAAAAGTATGTCTTGGCTTTTCAGAAAGTCACTCGTTAAACATTTGCCAGCATGCCCTTACATACACATATACTTTCTTAAAATAAACTATATAACATAAGTTCCCAGTTTTCTTATTACAAGCCTGGTTCTTGTTCTTTACGTATAGAAATTATTTCCATTGATAATTCTGATAAGCTCTCAATTTTAAAAAAGTGTTTTCTGGGGAGGGGGAAAGGGAACAGCTGTCTCAGGACCCTTTCTACCCTAAATTGTTCTTTGCATTTGTAAGATATTTGGGTAAAACTGGTATTTGAAAGCTGGGACAGTTTTTTGTCATTATCAGACAATCTTGGAAATCTCTTTTTTTTACGTGGTGAATATAATAACATTGATCTGTTTTCAAAGCATTGTACAGACACAATCTTATCTAACCTTCATAACAACTTAATAGGGTAGGTAATAGTGATATTATCTCCACTTTCAGTTTTTAAATAGTTATTTGTTTAATAGAATTTATTCCCAGGTATCTCAACTTCCTTCCTTCCTTCCCTCTGCACACCGTATTACCCAACAAAAAGATGTGTCTGGATAGGTTATGTCTTTTGTGTCTCTGTTTTTCAGTTCATTCTCTCGAGAGGGACATTCACAGTTGTTCTTCAAATATTAATTCTGTGGCTGTATATGATCTCTTGGTTCTAGTCATTTCATTTTTCATTACTTCATGTAGATCTTTTCAAATTTTTAAAAATTAACCTGCTCATCGTTTCTTACAGCATAGCAATATGCCATCATGGTCCTATGCCACAATCATTTGTCCAACCACTCCCAATTGATGGGCAGCCCCTCAATCTCCATTTTCTCAACAAGGAAACTGAGACTCAGAGAAGTTACGCAGTAAGAGGCAGAGCTGAGATTCAGTCCAGCTCTTTTCGTTCCATTCCAATCCAATATCCAGCCGGTATATCACATCGCCTGTGCTTTGCCTCTTTCCTTAACCACGAACATCCTTTTCCGCAGTTTGTCCAGCTCTACATTAGAGGAATAGCCTAATAGGCCTGTGGTAGAAGAGCAAAAGCAAGCTCTAAAAGGAGCTTGGCTTGACTGCTGATGCATGTAAAAGGACTTGAGCCGCTTCCAAAATAGTTTGGCCAGCACTATCCCTTTCCCAAGCTGAAATGGGAAAGAGTGGAGACACGTACAAAAAGCCAAATCAGGACTGGGTGGTGCGGTTCAGGGAAAAGGACCCTCCCTGACTATGTGACCTTGGGTGAGTCATTTACATTTCCTGGGCCTCAGTTTCTTCCTCTATAAAATGGAGGGTTGGACTACATGGCCTGGGGTTTCATCCAGCTCTTTATGTCTATAACTTTTATGCTTGTGCAAAAAGTCTAAAGAGGACGTTGTAGATGCGGAAGGAATTCTTGAGGAACTAGGGCTGGTGGGGAAAGCTGCTGGGATTACAAGTGAATTCTGAGAAGCTGCTGTACCAAGCTGGATGCCATAGAAGAGCGATGTCAGACTGAAATAGAAATCAGAGTGACTAACCTGTACTTATTGGAACATACATTGGAGCAGCAAGGTGACTCAGTGGATAAAGCATCAGGCCTGGAGTTCAAAAGACCTGAATTCAAATCCAACCTCAGCCACTTATTAGTTGTGTGACCTTTGGGCAAGTACTTAAACCTGTCTGCCTCAGTTTCCTCAATTGTAAAAAGAGCTAAAGAAGGAAATGACAAATCAAATGAGGTCATGAAAAGTTGTATGCTACTGAAAAGGGACTGAACGACTACAGAGGACCCTATCCAGCAAACTCTGTTCCCCTCTACCCTTACCCACAGTCTCAGACAGGATCCACAGCACCTATCCCAGAATCATAGAATTTTTTTAAACTCTTACCTTCCATCGATACTGTGTATTGGTTCTAAGGCAGAAGAATGGTAAGGGTTAGGCAAGGGGGGTTAAGTGACTTGCCCAGGGTCACACAGCTAGGAAGTGCCTGAGGTCATATTTGAAACCAGAATTTCCCATCTCTGGACCTGGATCTCTATCCCCTGAACCACCCAACTGCCCCCCTGAATCGTAGAAATTTTAAGAGTTAGAAAGGACTTTTACCTTCTTCTAGTCCAGCCTGTCCCTGGAAAGGATCCACACTCCAACATATCCAAGGAGTCAGACAGCTTCTGTTTGAAGGCTTCCAAGAAGAAAGAACCTCCCATTTCCCAGTATGTCCCAACCCACTTTTAGATCCAATTCTTAGGAAGTTTCCCCCCTCTGACAGGAAGCCTACACGTGTCTCCTTGTAACTTCTACTTGCTGCTCCCGATTCTGCCCTCAGAGGTAAAACAGAAACCATCTCATTGTTCTTCATCATGACACCCTTCAAATGCTTGAACACAGTCCTCATGGCTCTTCTCTTCCTATCTCCAGGCCCCTCAACCACTCCTTAGATGACACAGACCAAAGCCCTTCAACATCCCAGTGGCCTTCTTCTGGATGCCAACGTCCAGCTTGCCAATGTCTTTCTTAAACTGGGGTGCCTAGAACTGAATCCAGCATTCTAGATGGACTCTGACCAGGTCAGAAAACAGAGGACTGATAACCTTATCCCTATGCCTTCTACAAAGACAGCTAGGTGGTTCAGTGGTTAGAGTCCATGACCTGAAGTCAGAAAGACTCAGCTTCCTGAGTTCAAATCTGGCCTCAGACATGTACCAGCTGTGTGACCCTGGGCAAGTCATTCAATCCTGTTTGCCTCAGTTCCTTATCTGTAAAAAGAGCTGGAGAAGGGAATGTCAAACTATTACAATATCTTTTTTTAATCCCTTACTTTCCGTCTCGGAATCAATACTGTGCATTGGTTCCAAGGCAGAAGAGTGGTACGGGCTAGGCAATGGGGGTTAAGGGACTTGCCCAGGGTCACACAGCTGGGAAGTGTCTGAGGCCAGATTTGAACTTAGGATGTTCCGTCTCCAGGCCTGGCTTTCCCAGCTGCCCCCTTCCCCCCCCATTCCAATATATTTGCCAAGAAGTCCTCAAATGAGGTCACAAAGAGTCTGACATGACTCAAACAACTGAACAACATACTACTTCCACAAGAGGAATCTCGATAATATTGAAGGTCCCAGCTCAGCAGACTGTTCTTTAATTTCTAGTGGAAAATCCCCATAGTTTCTGGGACCAACATCCGTGAAAGTACATCTTTCTCAGCATGCCATAGTCAATCTGTTCTTGGATCCTGCGGTGGAGGTGTCAACCATTAGCCACAAGTGAATCCAAACAGATTAAAATGCAATTAGGAAATATTTAACCAAATAAGAATATAACAAAACATGGATAAAAAATATTCCATTTTAAAACTAAATCAATATGTAGCCTGCAGGGATCCTTAGGTATGATGTGTTGTTGTTCAGTCATTTCAGTCTTGTCCAACTCTTCATGGCCCCATTTGGGATTTTCCTGGCAAAGGATCCTAGAGTAGTTTGCCATTTCCTTCTCTTGCTCATTTTACAGATGAGAAACTGAGGCAAATAGGGTTAAGTGGCTTACCCAGAATCACACAGCTAGGAAATATCTGAGGTCAGATTTGAACTCAGGAAGATGAGTCTTTCTAATTCCAGGCCCAGCACTTTATTCACTGAACCATCTCTGACTCTAGTCAGCAAGACTTGAGTTCAAATCCTGCCTCCAATACTGACTAGCTGTTGATTTTAGTCAAATTATTGGACCTTGCTTGGACACATCTGTAAAATGGAGATGATAATGAAGTCCAGGGTTGATGTTAGGATTAAATGACTTAACACATATAAAGTATTTTGTTTTAACTGCTTGATCATGTGGGTTGATGGGGATATGACTGGGGATGTAGACTCTAAATGATCACCCCAGTGCAAATATCAATAATATGGAAATAGGTCTTGATCAATGATTTGTTAAACCCAGTGGAATTGTGCGTCGGCTATGGGGAGGGAGGAGAACATGAATCATGTAATCATGGAAAAAATATTCTAAATTAATTAAATAAAAATTTTCAATTAAGAAAAAAAAACTATTTTGTTTTATAGTAATAGCACCATATTCATGGTAGCTAAGACTCGCCTTGTCCCTTCCTACTCAAAATCCTTCCATGGCTCTCTACTGCCCACTAAAGAAAATGTGAACTCAGCCTTGTATTTAAAGTCTACTAATATGGGAATCCTTGCAGATTTATTTAATGGCAGCTGCCCCTTTGCATTTTCTGATCCACACAGATCGGACTTCTTGGTCTTCCATGATCTCATCCTGTCCCCTCTTATCTCAGCGCTTCTGCAGAGATCATACGTCCATGCTAGAAGCAGAGCCTTCCACCCCTGGCCCCCATCATCATCCCCTCTCTGCCTACCAGATGTTCTTCTCCTTCTTCTGAGTCAAGCTTAGTACTAGTACTTCTGTGAAACCTTCTTCGATCCTCTCAACAAGAAGCGATCCCTCCCTCCCATTTTTTTTATCTATTATGCTCTCTCTTTGGCTTTTCTTTGGCTTGCGTATAAAATACACAAGTATTTTATACCTAGTATTGCAATCATTTATGCATCCCACTAGTAGAGCATAAGCTCCTTGAGGGCAAATACACAAGTATTTTATACCTAGTATTGCAATCATTTATGCATCCCACTAGTAGAGCATAAGCTCCTTGAGGGCAGCTACTTCAGCTTCCATCTCTGTATCCCCTGTCCTTAGTACGATGTCTAAACATAAAGATACTTAATTAATATTTGTGGAGCTGAATTATAACTAATGTAGACAACACAAAGAGTATCTTCTTTGATACTTTGATACTTTGAAGTGACAACTGGCTGAAGATTAAGGTGGGGCAACACAATGTCCTGAAAAGAACAGCAGATAATAATCCAAAGCTATGTGCTTGGTTCTGGCTAAGGGCGCTACATTAGAATGGGAGGACATGAGTTCAAATGTCAATACTGTTACTGTTTTGTGACCTTCAACAAGTCACTTCATATCTCTAGACCTCCATGTCCTCATCTGTAAAACAAAAGGATGGACTAGGTAACCTTTATGTTTACTTCTAGCTCTAAATCTATACTCCTTTTTGTTGTTTTTCATTTGTGTCTGATTTCTTGACCCCATTTGGGTTTTGGGGGGCAGAGATACTAGAATGGTTTGTCTTTTCCTTCTCCAGTTCATTTTACAGATGGGGAAACTAAGGCAAATAGGGTTAAGAGACTTACCCAAAGTTGCACAGTCAGTAAGTGTCTTAGGTCAGATTTGAACTCAAGAAAATGAGTCTGCCTGACTGCAGGCCCATCATTCTCTCCATTTCTCCACCTTGCTGCCCTTATAGCTATTTCCCTATAACTCATTCTTTGACTCATCAGATCAAACTTTCCCCCAATTTTATAATCTCTTACCACCTTTTTACATTTCATCTTCCATATTATTGTGTTACTTTTGTTCTATGGTGTTCTAATTCTCTCTGGGGGGTGGGAGGGCTGTAAACTCCTGAAAAGCAAAGATAGGTGCCTTTTACACCTTTTTTTTTCTATTTCTCCTAGATGGAAACAATACAATCAATATGCTTTTCTCACGTGAGGAAAATAGTGCAATATTATTGTTCCCATTATATAGATGGGGAAACTGAAGCTCAGATAAGTTAAGAAATGTGTCTGCAGCCAAGAAATGAGGAAGTGCCAGAGACAGGACTTCAAACTTGGGTCTTCTGTCTGGAGTCTTTGGGGAAAGCCTCAATAAACACCTGAACAATGCACAGGCTCAGCCATTTTGGACAGTGCATCTCAATGAAATAGTGCTTCCTGACCTTCTTTATTCTGGCAGGATGTTCAGAGCTCCCTCCTCCCTCTCAAAAGGTCATTATTTCTTTGGAAATCGTCATATAAATTAAGAAGGAAATCAGAGCCTGGTCAGAGTCTTAATCTAACTCTTTCACTTACATAAAAATAGGTGGTTATGGATTTTGTTCCCTGAATTGTTTTTTGGACCCTTCCCCGGGCACACAATATGCTTGTTGTTCTGGGTTCTCAGAAAACAAGTTCTGATCTTTTCCTTTTAAAGTATTCTGTTTCCAAATGCTGGCCTTCTACAAAAAAAAAAAAAAAATCCAGTTTGTGAGCCGAATTGGAGAATGCCTATCTCTACTAGCCATGGCTGTCTATTTACTTTTGAGATGTGTAAATGAGTCCCCCAGGGGGAAGAGAGCATTGAAGGGAAAATAAATGCCATGGAACGCTTCCATGTAGAGGAGGTTTTCCTTTCCTTTCTTTCTTTCTTTTTTTTTTAAATGATCATAAACTCATGCTTTCAGCTAATAATAGCAGGACTTTGTTGAAGGATAAGAGCATGGAATTGAATTACAAAGAATAGAAAGAGCAGTTTGCTTCCATAATTCTCTTTGAATTTTGGACGTTTAATCTGTGTGTCTTGAAACACTGCTGTGGGGGGCCGGGTGACGGGGAGAGCAGATAAATAAGAAGTTCTGTAATAAGGAGAATGATCCAGGGCAGATCTCCTTTCTCTTGGACTTGTGGCTCTAGGGGATTTTCTGGTCTGACTTTCACAAGCAAAATATCCAAGAGATCCAAGCAAATATCTCCAGAGACTTGGAAAAAGACAGTTGATAAAGTCAGAGAATGTGGGGCCCTCTTGCAGGGCTACCGATCCCTTTAGTCCCAAGAGGAGTCTACACTCGCTCACCTTTGCATCTCCCACAGATTATCAAGAACAAGATTCAGTTCCAGCTCAGGCTCAGACCAGAGTGGGCAAAGCCAAAGGAAGAAGTTTAGAACTGGCAGATACACTTGTAATTTTCCCTTCAGGATCTCTACTTCTTCAAAAAACCTGTGATTTCTCCCCCTTCCCTACTGCTTACCCCAACCTTCAATGCCTTTTGTCATTTGGATCCAATTTAAAATAGTCTTATTTCACTCTACTCCCCTTCAGCCTGTATATTCTACTCAAATTAAACCATTTATTGTTGCCTGAGTCCATTCTGAATTTTTCTCACCTGTCTTTGTTCAGACTAACCTTCCTAATTGGAGAGCCCTCTCTTCTGTCCCATCTCCATCCCATACTAAAATAATCTGGTTTATTGGACCAGAATCTAGGAGAGGCATTATCGAAGGTAAAAGTTAAGGATTCTCCTTCCAGTAAGTGCAGGCTTCGATTCAATTCAGTTTAATTCTAACCTTAAGTGCTTCCTAAGTGCAAAACACTGCCCTAGGTCCTGGGGTAGGGGATGGGGATAAAGAGTTTTGATTAAACATAGTCCTTGCCCTCATGGAGTTTCCAGAATAGTTGAGGATAGAATTCATCTATTGATAACTAAATACAAAGTGAAACACGATCACGGTTCAAATAATGTGCTATGTAAGGGAGGAGAGATCATTTTCTACCAGAAGAATAGAGTCCTAAATGGAAAAAAATGGCAACTCAGTTCCTAAAATAATTCCTCTGGGTGCCATCTTTGGCCTTCATCTCTCCTCTCTTCACTTTTCTCTGTGGATGATCTCAATGACACCAATGACTCAAACCATTGGGGTTGATTCCCACATCTAAACTTTGATCTCTCTTTTGAGCTCCAGATCTTCTAGACAGCTTCACCTGGATAAATGGTCCTATGATTCAAGCACCTAACCTTGAATTGACCTTATGTGGTTCTGAATTATTTTTCAGTAAATTCTCCCTAACTAAGTGGTAATCATTGTAAAAATGGAGATGATTCCCCCACTCCGCTCCACTACATCTACTGCTGGGTACTCAGCACTCAGAAAACTCATCATTCAAAAGTGAATGAATGTCTAAAAAAATACAGGAAAGTCAGAAGGCAAAAGGAGGGAGGGGAGCTGTGAAAAAAAGATTTATGAATATATTAATAGGACTATTCACTTCCTGCCAAGGATTCAAGTGCATTCTCCATCAGAACTATAAATGAGACTACTTCCAAGATTTTCAAGCAGATATAGTCCTGTTGGCTCCCTCAATAAGGGTCTTTAACTTTGGCACCAGTTCATTCAATAAATAACAGTTAGATTTCTCTTTGAAAACAGAGCTAAATATTGATTAACTACATAGTACTTTGATATGCATCAATTATTTTAGTATCATTTTAGCTTATAATGCTAATCTACCAAAAATGTTTTCTTCTCCTATGGAAAATGTTTGAACTAGTAGAAAAATATAATCACTGGTCACACATCAAGTTCATGGACAGGAAAAGAGGCTAGATGTATGTGATGAGCCCCAGTAAGGTAGGGCTGGGAACTGGTTGTGAGCTTCAGGAATTCCACCCATATTCAGTAGAGCAGGAGCAAGAATTGAAGCTTGTTTTGCATTGCCTTTGGTACTGGTGCATTGTACTCTGGTAAGACAAGCCCAATCTTCATATGAATTGTGATATTGTGTATAAGAGAAAAGAGAGGTGGAGAAACCACAAATCTCCAGAAAACCAGCCCTGCCAAGGCTGCTGTGATTTGTCATTTACTCTCTCCTCTTTTTCTTCAGTTGTTTTTCAGTTGTGCTCAACTCTTCATGAGAACTGAAAAACCTGAATGGGATCCTGAAGAGTCAGACACAACCAAAAACAACAATAAAATCCATTTTTTGTGTAACTGGAAATCATTAGAATATTCTATTTGTTGTTGGGGTTTTTTGGTGGTTGCAGCCCCAAAAGGTGCAGTCATGAGACAAAAATATGACCAGGTCAGTCCTATGTTCCAAAGACATTAAAAATTTCCCACAACCCTAGGAGGGAATTTATTGTCTTTCAGTTCTTTTAGTCATGTTCAACTCTTTATGACCCTTTCTGGAGCTTTCTTGGTAAAGATACTGGAGAAATTTGTCATTTCCTTCCTTCTGCAGCTAATTTGACAGACAAGGAAACTGAGGCAAACAGGATTAAGTTATTTGCCCAGAGTCATACAGCCAGTAAGTGTCTGAGGCTAGATTTCAACTCAGAAAGATAGGTGTTCTTGATTACAGGCTGGGTGCTCTGTCCTCTGCATCTCCTAGTAAGTACCTGGCACTTTTTGTGGCAAATGAGCCTGGTTTCTCTATCTGTGCCAGGGGATCTCATACTCTAATAGATTCTACCAAGTCAAAATGACTTCAAGTATCAACCTATCCAAAAAGCCTATTCTCATAGGACTGGGCTTGGGACCATTATCATGTACTGGGTGAAAATTTAAGAGTCTGTAGTGATTCTTGAAGCCTGCATTGGGAGTCATAGAAAGTTTATAAAACTGTCAATGGAGAGTATGTATTGTAAAAATTAAAATTAACGTATAATAATTAAAATATTATATTTTAATAAATTTATTAATGATCATTAGAAGTAAAGGAATAAAAAGATAACAAAATTAAAAAATACATATGCCCATAACTAATATACTTATTCAAAAACCTTGCTTATCACTACAGTCATAACCCAGGAAGCAAAAAGAGTGAGACCAGGAACCCCACCCAATATATCAGCTATCTACAGGAAGTACATAACGACAGGAAGTCAGTGGTGTCCCAGGAAATGTAGTTTTTAGGGTAACAGATTTCTAATTACACATGCCCCCCCTGAGATCCAGTGGAAGACTGGTCTCTCCAATGGAACTTGTAAACATCACCAACTTTAAGTTACAATAATTTGGAGATAAAAGGGAAAAGAACAAAACCAATGACTTCTAGGCACATTGACAAAAAGTCAATTAGGGGACAGTCCCCTTTGGCATAAGAGTATACATACAAAACAAATGCATTCAACCACACACAGTTCAAATCACCACACTCCAAAGTTCACTCTGGATCTTCTGGTACAGTGTGTGGTCTGTGCCAGCATTTTCATGGCACCTTCTCCAAACAGTTCGCTTTCTGGATTCAGAGAGGTAGCATGTTTCTTATCCTGAAATTTCTCTCAAAAGAATTTAAATTTTGCATTTTAGAATAATAATACATTACAAATCTATGGATGCTTTAAATTTCAAAAAGTATTCTGTGATGGTGTTGGGTACCTCTCAGAAACATAGTCAGTCAGGTACTCATTTAGAATTTCTACATGTTCTGGGAGGTTTTGTGTGGTTCACAGTTGGGTTTGGCACCATGTGGTGCCAAGATATGTATATCCAAGTATATCCAAGAAATGGTCTGGACAGTGATGACTTTGCCTATAGATTTCTCTTCAGGGCCCTAAATCCATGTTATCCTGGGCTCAGATCATCTCAGGAAAAGCTCATCCAGTAACATGCATCTGTATAACAGACTGAAAATGGTAGATAAAGTGCTACTGGACCTGGGGTCCAAAAGACCTGAGTTCAAATATGGCCTTAGACACTTAATAGTTGTATGACACTGGGCAAGGTACTTAAATGCTACATGTCTCAGTTTCCTCATCTATAAGATGGAGATAATTCTAAAAAACTACCTCCTACTGTGAAGAATGGATTTAGCTACTTCCTGATATTAATAATGAAGATACTTAGTCTAACAAAATCAGGGGGGATTGTGAATGTTAAATTACTCCACCCTACTTGGACCATACTTTAGGGGAAGATAAAGTTGTAATCTCCTGATTGAACAATGAGGGTACTTTACTCTTACCTCATAGTGAAGCTAGAACTTTAAGTAAGTCTATTTTAAGATCTTAATACAAAAAGGTGTTAAGTGACTATAAAGATTAAATTAATTACAAAAAGGTTAAGTAACTCACAAAAGGTGAACTTAACAAAGAAGTGTTAAGTAACTCTAAAGATATAATCTAACCAAAGAAGATGATAACTCTAAAAGAATGGGCATTTAGAGGAGACACAAGAGTGAAAGGTCTATATATTGGCTCATTTCTTCTCTCTGGTACTTTTGTGGCTGAGAGATGGCTGATAGCAGGATGTTGGGCCTTTTGGCATCTTAGCATGGCTACAAGCTATTGTCCAGTTTGGTGGTGAGTTTCTGGTTGAGTTTCCTTCCTTTACTTTCCAACTTTATCCTCTTAGAAGCCTCTAATCTTCTTCAGAGACCTAGAGGGGGGAATTCTAAACTCCCTCTGGCACAGGCCAGGCAGGAGAAATCCTATATCCTCTTCCCTCCTTCTCCTTAAATTCCTTCCCTCTATATTAGCTAAATTACCATAAATTTCCAGACTGACTTGGGTATTTTATTTGGGGTTTCCCCTGGTGGCCAATTAAATCTAGATTTTAAGTCACAACCCTAAAATTATCTTCACACTACCCCAGGATTTTTGTGAGGATGATATGAGATAATGTTCATAAAGTGCTCTGTAAAGCTATATAAATAATGTTAGCTGTTGTTGTTGTTCATTCATCTGACTCATATACCTCAAGTCTACCACTGGCAAAAAGGCCATAGGAACACAGGAAAAAAGATCTCTCAGGAAACAGTTCAAGAAGCCCACATACCAAATTTTACAATGTCTAAATTTCTAGAAAGAGGATCCAAAAGTTTCCAAGGATATTCAAAATTTTAGTTCCCAAAAGAACTGGCTTTGTGGCATTGGTGGTGGTGATAGAGGATAATACCTAGAATTTATATAGCTCTTTTTAAAGTTTGCAAGGAAGTTTTCAAATATCACAGCACTCACTGATCCTGACATCTCTTCCATACAGTCTAGTTCCTTAGGATTGTGTCCTCAAACCTAGGTGCCTCAACATATTTGTTAATGAGTTGGATGCAGATGTAAATGGCTGTCTTCTCAGGTCTGTAGATGGCTTGATGCTGGAAGGAAGGACTAGTAAATTTCTTGGCAGAAGCAAGATTAAAAAGACATCCTTGGCAGACTAGACCAATGGATTGGATATTAAGGAGAGAAAATTTAATAAGAATAAATGCAAAGTTCTACATTTAAGTCTAAAAAAAGAAGTTGCATGAGTTCAAGATGGTGACCATGAAAGGAAGAGAGGCAAGAGATGTTAAGGTGTGATTATCAAGACTTGGCAACTGATTGGATATGGGGAGGATGGATAGTCAAGGACAACTCTGAATCTGCGACCTGAAATGATTAGAAAGATGGGAAGAAATTGCCTCATTATTCTGTTAGCCTCTAATTAAAATGTAAAATTTTCTTCAATTATACATTTAAAAATTCTGAGAAGGGGTCCATAAGCTTCACAAGACTGCCAAAGCAGTACAGGACACAAAAAATGTTAAGAATCTCTGTTCTAGAAAAAAGAAACAGAAGCAATGGAGGACAAGTATAAAGTAAATTTTGATACCACCTAAAGGGAAAAAAGACTTCCTAAGAATTACAGTTATTATCAACAAATGGAATGAGCAACCTCAGCAGAGTAGTTCATCTTTCATTTTCAAAGAAGACCAATGACATCAGGGATGATATATTGACTTGCACCATGAATTAGATTTAAGTGAGACAGAGTGGCACAAAGTCATACTAGAGGTGCTATTTCTCCCCGAATACTCCATACACTGCAACACATAGTAGTGAGTTCTCCAACCTTCTAGTACTTGTAAAGGAAGCTAGATGGCCTCTTGGTGAAGATGGTATAGGCAGGGTTCATGATTTGGGTAAGAATTGGCTGAGATGTCCTCTGAGGTCCCTTCTAAGGCTCCGAGAGTGCTAGAATCTACAACTTGACCAATGGAAAAATGGTCTCTTACACCACTTTTAAAAGTTATTTTTCCCCTCCTTATTTAATAAGTCGCCAGTTTTTGGTAACTATAATAATAATTTCCATTTATACAGGATGGGGGGGGGTAAGAGAACAAAATTATTAAGCACCAACTATGTGCCAGGTACTGAGCTAAGTACCTTACAACTTCTATCTCTTTTGATCCTGATGATAACCTTGTAAAATAGATGCCATTATTATCTCCATTTTACAGATGAGAAAACTGAGTCTCAGAAAAATTAAGGCGATTGCCTAGGGTCAAATGGATAATGAGTGCTAAGGGGGAATTCTAATCTGGATTCATCAAGATTTTAGATTTTTAGAACCCTCTTGTGATTCTTAGCCAAACTAGGCTTTCTAATGACAGCCCTGAATAGCTACTGACTTGATTCTAGACCCTTCTGTCATCAGCCTCTCCCTTGCCCACCACTCCTTCTTATCATAAAGGCTTTCTACATCAACCATTCACAGATCAAACAGAAAGCCAAACCTTCCAACTCCTTGTCTAGCCTGAGCTAGAGGAAGGGGGAGAGCTGGAAGGGAGGGGAGGAGGGACAGCAGCTGTCTTCAAATTTCTGGTGGTTCCTGCTTGCCAAGCACCCATGCATTCTAATTTTGTTTTTTAATTGCAGGTGTGCTGGCCTTCCAGTGGTGCCAGGGACATTACCATGTTAATGGCCGGAACTGCACAGCCATCAGAAGAGCAAACTCCTGTTTAGTCCAACAGAAAGAAACACTTCTAAATGAACTGCAAGAGGAGAAGCTCAGAGGCTGGGGCTGGAGGGTGCAGAGGGCTGGGGAGCGGTGCCTTTTGGGAGGAGATCTTTGAAATAAAAAATAACAGATTCAGATGGGGGCTAAAATATATGTGAAAGACTTGGGCCCTCAGCTAAAGAGTGAAAGGACTGAACCAAAACAAAAATAGCCACAACTCAGCATTCAAGGGGACTTGTTTTGTACAGAGGAAGAATGCCAAGCCACCAGCTTCAAGTGCATAATTGTGCCAACGGGCTCTGAGTTGAAAAGCTACATTATTAAGAAGTTAATGCCTGACAGCAGCAGGCTCCAACCCCAGCAGAATGTGGCTGTCTCTCTCCAAGGGACCCCAGGCTGCAGAATCCTCATCTGGAGACATGCATCTCCAGATTAAATTATTGGAGGGAGCAAATTGGACCAAGTGAAATCTAAAGCAGATTTGTACCAAAGAAGAGGGGGGGGATTGTTTCTATTGTCGGAACCCCAAGGAAAAAAGAAAACCTGCCCATGTACCCAGGGAAACAATAGATGGTTGGCAGCTTTACAAAACATGAGAAAAAAAGCCAACTCTTAGGAATTCTCACATTTCGGTTATGTAAAAACCTCCAGTCAACTACCATAGAATCAAATTATTGTCCCTTTACTAGAAATGGAGAGTCACCTTATCTTGGGGTTAAAAGAGAATTTCCTTTGTCACCGTCATCTCAATGTACTGTGCAATGTGTGGGAAATGATCTTACAGACAGTGGCAGGGGATGCATGGACAGAGAGTCAGGCTTGGAGATGATGGGGGGGCCTGGGTTAGAAGCTGAACTCAGATTCTTCCTAGATGGTTGACCCTCAGCAAGTCACTTAACCCCAACTGCCTGGCCCTTCCCACTCTTCTGCCTTGAAAGGAAACTCAGTTTTGATTCTAAAACAGAAGGCAAGGGTTTAAAAAAAGAGAATTCTTCTACTTTTCCCATAGGCAAAGTTTCCTATCTCTGCCCCTCAGGGAGGTGTAGTGTATTTGGATCAGGTCCCAAAGTCCCAGATCTGAAGCCTTACTTACTACCTGGGTGGCCTATGGCCAATTAGTTCTTCATTTCTGGCCTCCTTTTCCTCTTCTGTCAAATATGGGCTAGTTGGCCCCTTAGGTACCTTGCGATCTAAATTGCAACTCTAAATAGTCAGCTAGGTGGCACAGCTGATGGAGAGCTGAGTCTCCAGTCAAGAAGACCTAAATTCAAATCTGAATGCTCACTAGCTGTGTGACCCTGGGCAAGTCACTTGACTTCTGCTTGCCTTAGTTTTTTTCATATGCAATATGAGGACAATAATAGCACCTCCCTCCCAGGGATGTTGTGAAGATCAGCTGAGGCAATATTTCCATTTATTTTGTATGTTCATAGTATGTGTTGATTTACACATATAATGTCTCCCATGATAGATCATAAGCTCCTTCAGGGAAGGTATTATTGCATTTTTAGCTTTGTATTCCTAGGTCCTAGCCTATGCCCATTGTACGCTTAATAGAATGATGGCTTGCCCAAGAGGCAGGAGTCCTCCCTTGCCATTTCCCTTGCATAGTGTGTGGCACATGATAAGAGCTATGTAAATGTTATTATTGTCATTTAAATCTAGGATCTCATTTTGAAGAGAAAATAAATGGAAATGATAGCTTTGAATAGTAGACTTTCTTTGAATCCATAACGAAAGCTACCAGGGAGATGGCAATGCAGAGTGGGAAGATTCAGGAACTATTTGTGTGAAAAAGTCCAGGGGTGTGAGCAGATTATAAATTCATGTTAAGCCGGAGTCCAACATGGCATTTGAAAAAGCTTAGACGATTCTAGGCTTTGTTAGGAGCCTTAGCATCCAGAATGAAGGAGAGGAATACTTGTCCGTCCTTGGCAGAACCCTGGAGAATCTGGGCTTAGCTGGACAATGCTGCCATTTGTGGGGAGGTTTGGAGGGGAAGGGAAGGTGTGCTGGTGCTTCTCCTTCAAAAATCAATGCTGTCCTCCCACCTCACCTAGTGGTTCTCTACCAGTTCTCACCACTGTGTTCCTTTTCTTCCCCCAGCATGCCACCTACAGGGTCCCATTCCCATGGTGCTCCTCTCTTGAGATCTACCTTCCCTACCAAATGATGATGGGGACATGAGCTGGACTCGAAGGGAGAATGGACTGTCTTTCTCAGGCTAAACTGGCTAAGGGGACTCTGAAGTACCACCGCTGCTCTTCTTTCAGCATCAGTCCAACCAAGTTTGTCCCAGAGACAAGAATTCCTAATTGGATTCATGAGTACCAGTCATACATACTCTGCTCCATCTGGGCCACATGTGGAGTATCATCTTCACTTCTAGGATGTCCATGTCATCACAGATGCTAGCCTGTTGAAATATATTAGAAGGAAAGCGAGTTTCTATTGAGAAACCAAATAATTAGTGTTTGAAGAAACTATTTAGCCAGGAGAACATTGCAGGACACTGTGGCTGCCTGAAAAATAAGAAGGATTGTCATGTGGAAGGGGAAATAGATTTCATCTTCTTGGCTTCAGAAGACAGAATGGAGGGAAGTTTCGATGCAAGATAATAAGGAGAGCCTCCTAAGTGGTTCTAAGAGTCCACAAATAGAAGGGAATGCATGACTAGAAAATCAACAAATAATACCTTAATCAATGCTTGGAGTGGGATTTTTGGGACTATAACATAGATCTGTATGATTTGTAGTAAGAATTTAGTCCCAGGCAAGAGTCCGTGTATGTAACCAGATTTAGAATGTAGTCCCAGCAGAATGCCTGAGTTATAATTTCAAGTGTGTGTTTGAGAATGATTTTAAGTGTGTGTTATATTAATCATAAGTTACTATTAATCCTAAGAGTGTGAATCCATTTTATAATGTACTTTATATCAAACCAAGTCATTTAGGAAGTTACAAGGACTAGAAGGTTATCTAATGGTCACAGAAGAGGGCAGGAAATGGCCACGGTGGCTACATGGCCAGGGAATGACCAGGGAATGGCCATGGTAGCGAGATGGCCAGGAAATGACCAGAAGATCTCAGGAGGGAGGATTCTCAGACAGACATAAAACTATGCAAGTGTGCGTATTTGGCAATTAAGCATCTCAGATTCCACAGGGAAATCTGTAGATCTCTGGCCCTTTGATTTCTCTGTTCACATATCTGTGACCAGAAGGGTCTTCCAGCATATTATTTTTTTTTACAGATGCTGCTCTGCTTTCAACTGTATGTCTTCTAGCAGAGACTGAATGACCACTTATGGAAAACATTGTAGAGACATTCCTACTTTAGATCTGGCATGGTCTCCAAGATCCCTTAATATTGTGAAATTCTGTCATTCTCTGATAATCCATCCCCTTACTTCTTCCACCATTCTGGGTTCCTCTCATCCTAGGGCTCTTGGGATACAGGCTTCAACTGTAATATTTGAAATTACTTTTAAAGACTGATTATATTAGTTATTGGTTGCCAAGGATTTCACTTATGAAAATCCTAATCAAACACTCAAGTCAGAATGGAGTTTTATGGTAATTTAATTACAACAGGGGTAAGAAATTATTAGAAGAAGAGAAAGAAGGAGAGAAGGGAAGAGGGAGAGAAAGAAGAGGTTTTAACTCAACCTTCTGGCAGAGACAGAGGGAGTTTTAGGCCTTGGAGGGCCAAGGCAAGGAAGGGAGTCAGTCCTTTCACTCACATAACCGATTTGAAGGAAAGCTGTCTGTGGGCCTCCATAAAGCTCAAGCTCCAGGATCGAACTGGCATCTAGCCCTGTCCACAGGAAGTGAGTGAACTCCAAAGGCTGTTCTCTGCTTCACTTCCTGAGACTCACACATGCCAATGGTGGCTCAAGCTTGGCTTAAGACAGCCCAGGGGGGCAGGGGCAGCCCAGGGTTTCTGATTTGTCATTAGCTAGCACATGCCCCTGTGGTGTGGGTGTGCACATTCTTGGGTGCTAGACCAAGCAAGATGGAGGAAATTTAAAAATCACACTACCATGTCCACTACCCCTACTATTTGTGAAACTGGCAGACAACCCTTCTTTAGCTTTCTTTCCGACTTGGGAACCTTTAATTTTTTTTTTTTACTTAGTAATTACTAGTAAGGGGCAGCTAGGTGGCAGTGGATAGAGCATCAGTCTTGATGTCAAGGAAGATTCATCTTCCTGAGTTCACACCCTGATTCAGACATTTACTAGTTCTGTGACCCCTGGGCAAATCACTTAACCCTGTTTGTCTCAGTTTCTTCATCTGTAAACTAGAGACACAATGGAGAAGGAAATGGCAAACCACTCCAGGATCTTTTTCAAAAAACAAAACAATAAATAGAGTCTCAAAGAGCCAGACATGACTGAAAACAACTGAACAATAACAAACCTCCCACAAGTCTTTACACCTACGAGTAGCCCAAGCCAGAGTTGAGAATTTACATTACTAACAAACTTCATTATTCAGGAGTTGGCCACATTGATAAAATGCCAGCCCTAGAACACAATCAACCCAACAACCAACTAAATGGAAAAAAAAAAGATTTAAAATGATGATCAAAGGGGGAAAAGGCCAAAGCTACAAAGTCTTAACTAGATTCTTCATTTTGATACTGTCCTGGCCTTTTATTATTTGATGTTCCTCTGTAAGACCCTCATACTTGGCCCCAACCTACCTTCCCAGCCTACTTGTAGACGGATCCCTTC
The DNA here is from genome assembly GCF_027887165.1 of Monodelphis domestica. Taxonomy (NCBI): domain Eukaryota; kingdom Metazoa; phylum Chordata; class Mammalia; order Didelphimorphia; family Didelphidae; genus Monodelphis; species Monodelphis domestica. Next base: position 512,533,971 of record NC_077229.1, read on the forward strand.
CCTGCACTTTTTAATCTAACCAAACTGACCTTCTCTCTTTTCCTCTCACAAGACATCCCACCTCCCATTTCTGGGGCATTGTATTGGCCAGTAGCCCCCATGCTTGGAATGCACTTCCACCTTACTTTTGCCGCTCACAATTTTTATTTCCTTTAAGCCTCAACTCAAGTATGTTCAATTAGAGCTTTCCCTAATACTCTAAGAAACGAGTGACCACTCCTACTCTTCCACCAATTATTGTGCATGTGTATATTTAGTCATTTTTCAGATATGTGTGACTCTTAGTGACTCCATTTGGGATTTTCTTGGCAGATATGGCATGCTTTGCAGTATTTTACATAGGAGGAACTGACAAACAGACTTCAGTAACTTGCCCAGAATCACAAAGCTGGTAAGTGTCTGAGGTCAGTTTAAATTCAGGAAGATGAATCTTTCTGATTCCAAGCCCAGGACTCTATCCACAGTGCCACTGTATAGGAAATAACTGTTTATTTACACATGTAGTCCCCCTAATGCAATGTAAGTGCCTAGAGAGAAGGTATTAATTTGTGTTTATCTTTGTATTCCTAGACTTTAGCATATGCCTGTGGCATAGAAGATAGTCAATGGATTGATACCATGCAAATGGAACGGGAATCCTCTCTGGATATTTCTTTAGGTTTCACTAGCAAATGAATAATCATTGTCTATTGCTCTTTGCTATAACCTAAGTTACTCTAGCCCAGGATTTCTTGTCCCAATTTTAATCTTATTACTACCTTCTTCAGGGAGAAATCTTAGAGTGGAATCCAGGACCTACCAACCATGTGAACTTGGGCAAGTCATGATTTCTCTGAACCTCAGAGTACTCATTTTTAAAATGGATACCATACTATTTGGACTCTATCTTACAAGGTTGTTTGCAAGGTTGAAAGAACATAATGTTTGTGAAAATTACTGTTATAATCAGTATTAATACATTCTAGAATAAGAGATATTTAATTGGTCCCATTGGAAAAAATAAAACTCTGGCATGGGAGATGGAGACCTGGCCTTGGAATCAGGAAAACCTTCATCCAAGTCCTGCTTCTGACATAGAATGGCCATCAGACACTGGGCAACTTAGTCTCTCAAAGTCCTAGGCAACTCTCTAAGACTAAAGGGGCCTTGAATATAGTAAGTGCTTAATAAATGTTTGCTTAATTAACTGTCCAAACCTCAGGATCACCTTCCACAAAGTGGGCTAACAATCCTTGCACTATTGATTTTCCAGGGTTGTTGCGAAGAAGGGCTTTGCAAACTATGAAGGGCTTTATAGATGTGAGTTATTATTATTTAATTTTCTTCATTAAAATGACAAGCTTCAATAATGGGCTATACATATTATATATATATATATATATTATATGTATATATATACTTACACACAAGTTGAAAAGGAACTCTGGGAAGTAACTTGGAGAAAAAAGGAAGACAATAAAAACTCCCATTTAGCTTAGAAATGAAGGATAGGCTAGCTGGATTGAATAACAGCTTTGCCTCAAATACAATTTGTCTTACTCTTCAGGATGGAAGGGATCTTGGGCATCAATTCTCTCCAATTCTCTCATTTCATACATGAGAAAACAAAGGATCCAAAGAAATGATGCAGTCATATGAGCAGATCTAAGATTTTATATTCCAAATTGATCCTTATTTGTTTTTTTGAATGTTTTCCTAATGCCTCTTTTTACATCATAACCATTTTTTGTAACTATCTTTCCACAGAACCTCTTGAATGAAACCTTCCTTTGTAACAAAGAATAACAGTTCAGTAAAAATGCTCAGTGTGGTACATCTGCCTGATAATGTATACATTCTTCCATGGCTGGTTGTCCCCTGCCTCTCTGACTAGAGAAATGATGTTATCTCTTCTCCAGGGCCATTACTGGCTTGGAACTTAAGAGTTCTGAAGCTGACCCCTAATCAGTAGATCACTGCTATGACATTTTGGGGCAAAAATGCATTAATTCTAATTTATTCTTTCCCTTACACTTATAAAGTTCATTATAATTTCCAAAATATTTGGTCCTCCATGCATCCCCTGAAGGGACAATTCTTTTCATTGCCATTTTCCAGGTGAGCAAATTGAAGCTCTGAGATGCTGAGATTTAAATGTGAAGAAATAGAGGCTCCTTGACTAGTGAGGCCGAGGTCTTCTGTTGCTTATACCGCCATCTTTCCTACTACCCATTGCTATTACTAAGCATCATTCCTCTTTTCTGTTCCATGCTGAGCTTTGATTGAAGACTTCACCGACAATTTCCAGTGTCTTTATGCCCATGCTGTTCTAAATGCCCTCTGTATTAATCAGAGAAACGATGTAAACAAAGGATCATAGAAAGGGTCGGGAATCAGGAATCAGGAAGAATAGTTTTACATTTCTTGCTAGGACACTAATTTCATTTTATATTCCTTGGCTCTATGATTCAGCGTAGGGCTTATACGTACTTTGGAAGAGTAACTGAAGACATTATTAGAGCTCTCCTGGAACTCTATTATCAATGGAATGAGCATCGGATTCAGACTCTTAAGGCTTGATCTCAAATCTGGCTTTGTCAATGAATACCTGTCACTTCCCCTTTCTAGGGCTTAGTGTTCTCATTTGTAAAATGAGGATAGTTGTCTAGATGACTCTAAGGCCCTAATTCTGATTCTAAATTCTATGAACTGAAAATCATTTCCAAGGGGCCACTGTTTTCATTCTCTTTGGGTCTCCAATAGAGCTAGGCACAAGATATTTGTGGATCCAAGCAAGGTGTGACAATGGTACCCACCCAAATTTATTACTTGTTATTCATGCAATGTTACTGCATCCTGGATGATTTGGATCATCACTGTGACATCATAAAATGACCATTGAGGAACCCTAGATAGAGGAATTTCCTGGCATTAAAAACACATGAATTTATTTTTTAAAAAGTAATCTTTTTTTAATGTTCTTCATTACATACCCTGGGGAAGCCTACACTAGGAAGCTACCTAGCTTATCTATTTCTATAACAGGGAAAATACAGTAGGAGAAAGGGAGAAGCAACAAGGGGAATTAGAGGAATCATTCTTATTCTCTCCTGCCCCCCACACAAATCTATCATGCATACACTGCCATGCCAATAGGGGAGAGAGATTAAGAAACTCAGATAAATAAAATGAGTCATTGTGGGAAGAAACATTATAGGCTTAGAAATATAGCAACCTAATTATAGTCTTTGTAAACCATAGAATCATAGAAGAATGACAGGCTTACATTAACTAGGGTTTTGTGTAATCCCAATTTTGGTTGAAGATCAGTGGCCTGGGTTCCAAATATCGCTCTACCAGTAACTTCCTCTGTGACTTTGACCATGTTTCTCTCCAGACCTTATCTATAAATGGAAACATGTCCAGTCCTTGACACTTACTAATTAGTTATATTGTCATAACTTCTCTGAGCCATAGCATCATTTTCTCTAAAATGGAGATAATAATTATAAAATCTTACAAGATCATGAGAATTAAATGACATAATATACATAAAGTATTTTGTAGATTTTAAAGGACTACGTAAATGTTAGCTATCATTTTATTTGTGATTTATGTCTTTTGTTACTTTTTTAAAAGGAAGGGTTACACAGTAGACAGAGAGTCATCCTCTAAACCAATGAGATGTTTGCTCAAGCCTCACTTCTGATACTTACTGGCTGAGGGTATCTGGGAAAATCAGTTAACTTCTTAGTTGTATTCTAGGCAGCACGTAGGACGATAGGTTGCAGAGAAGGTGCCAACCTCTAATTAGAAAAGTGAGTTTCTTCACATGTGTAACAGTTAAAACTTAGGGGAGACTGAGGCAGGTAGAAATTAGTTTCTCTCTGCAAGGAGTATTATATTTTTAGAGGTTTATTGAAGATTAAGGATTAAAGAAAATACAGGATAAGAAACACGTGGTGCCTTGGCCACAGAGGCCTAGACAAGACCTCACCTACATTATGGAAAGAGCCGCATCTGCTCCAAAACGGAAGTCCAAAAGAGAGAGAGAGAGCCCCGCCTACGGAGAAGACCCTTTAAATAAAATTTTGTTCTCGTCCCAGGTGAGAATTCAGTGAGATTAGAGGGCATTCTGGGAGCTTGCAATGACACCTGGGGAATGGAGTCCAGAGTTCAAATCTTAATTTTACACATGGGAATTCCCTATACTCATGAAATTATAGATGCATTCCATATCCCTCTATTATATACTATAATAACACCATTACAAGAATACATAAATTCAGGGAAAGTGATAGTGAGGGTTAGGATCAGTTAAAATTGAATAGAGATCACTAGTCTAAAATATTCATCTCAAGGGTAGAAACAAATAATCATTAGGCAATAATGAGGTCCCTTGGTAATAGAGGTAAGTAAAATTCCCTCTACATTTATCCCATGAGCCACGGATTACCATTTAGATTGTGATGATAAATGAGTATGATCAGATATATTTCCCTTTCATACAGGCAGCTATCCTGTGAAGAAATGGCCATAGGGAAGCAATTTTCTCAATTCAACTTTCCTATGACTGAAGCTTTGGGAGGACCATCCTGCAGTTGGGTAAGTTAAAATTACATCAGCCAATAGGTAAAGAGAGAATCTAAAGTTCAATATGTTGTCATAATTAATTCCAGAGATTTACATGCACATTATTAAGAAGAATAAAACATTAAGATTTGCTAGATGTCAATATGTAGTAAAAATTACAGAAATAATCATAACCTTTGACCAAATTATTCCATTGTTGGGAACATATGTGAATAATACTATCATCAAGAACAATACCAAAAAAAGAGTTAATTGCTCATAAATTTTCAGAGCAGCATTTTATGTAATTGCAAAAACTTGGAAGCAACTTAAGGGTTTTGACAGCATGGGAATGATTAAGAGATTATGGGACCTCAAAGTAATAGGATACTGTTATATAATTAAGACCAAAAAGGATAAGGAATACAAGGAAATCTGGGTAAAAAAGATCTTTATGAAATAATGGAAAGCTTGAAAAGCAGAACTAGAAGAAAAACACTCATTCTAATCATATGAGGAAAAAGTAAAGCAGAATGAATGGGCAAAGAATCCTGATGGAGTCTTAGAGAGAGGGATTGAAAAGGTCATATGGTGCTTTATGCATTGGATTGAATTTATTTAATATAAATAGTTTTTACACAAGGTTAGTTTTTACTGTAGGTGATTATAGAGTATTCTTTCTTTTTAAAAGAAAAGTTATAGTTACCGATGCCAATTTCCATTGGCTCCCCATTCCCAAAGAACCTTTACCTGTTACCAAGCAATTTGGGATTATTGTGTTCTTGCTCTTTATACTTTGCTATTCCTGTTAAGTTTCTTATTAAATAAATTAATTTTGTTAAAAGGATAGGCCTAGAAAACAATTTGAAACTATAACCAGAAAGTTATATAGTTGCACACCTGTTGATCCTGCTATATGACTGCTGAGTCTATGTTCCCTAGAGAAATCAAAGAAAGAGGAAAACGATTTCTATGTTCTAAAGTCTTTATAGCAGCCTTTTATATAGCGATAAATTAGAAAGTAAAGGGGCATCCTCCTATGGGGGAATGGATAAACAAACTATTATTTGGATATAATGAAACATCATTGTGTCATAAGAAATGATGAAATGGATAATTTCAGGGAAAATGAAGACCTTGATAAGCTGATGTAGAACAAAATGAGCAGAACTACATGAACAATTTATACAAAGATAACAACATTATAGAGAAAAACAACTTTGAAAGATTTAAGAATTCTGATCAGTGCAAGGATAAACTACAACCCAACAGAATGAAAAGAAAACATCACTCTTGTTGACAGAGAAGTGATTAACTCAAATGCAGAGACATTTTCAGATATGGCTAATGTGGACATTTGTTTTCTCCAGATTCCAGAGAGATTTATTGAGGGATTTGTTTCTCTGTATTTATTTTTTATTTGCTCAGTGGGAGAGGGTATTAAAGGGAAGGACAAATAATTACAAAATATTTGTTTTTAAAAATATTTTAATAAAAAGGTACATACCAGGTCTCTAATTTCATTGGTATAGCAAACCAACGTAGGTTGATATAGCACTTTTCCCACAATTCATAGTTTTAGGGAGTTGCCTGAAGCACAATGATCAGTATGGCCAGACTTGAACCCAAGTCTTCCTGGCTTTGAGGATAGATCTCTACCTACTATACAATGCTGCTAAGGTCATTCCCTGAATCCTGGACTGTTGCCAATCATCCTGACTTTTGCTTTGCCACTGAACTTTGATGACTCCAGAAGAGTGAGGCTGACTCTTTTGCGTAAATTCTGCCTTGCTAAAATACAATTCATGAGTAAGTCAAGACCTCACTTACTGTGATGGCATTGGTCTTCTTCATGTACAACAACCATGCTGCTTATCAAGTTTGTTGAGTCATAAAATTGACTCTGAATCTAGGAAGAAAGACTAAATTTTGTTAAATGTACCAAGAAGTACAGAAGCTCAATCTAAGATATGTACAGGCAATCCCCTCTTCCCTTGGCCAAAGTGACTTTTTTTTTCAGATGGCTTCAGTCTATAAATGACTTTAAAATCTTGGTTATGGGGCATTCAGTCACCAAAAGAAAGAATCTTGTGGATAAAAGATATTAAAACTAAGAAAGTTTGCTTCTCCATCTTTCCATAATACCAAGACAAAATTTTTCACTAGTCCAGGATATATACCTATAAGTGTCAGAAAACAAAATGCAATTTGATTGCATTTTAAAACTTCATTTCATTCTACAGTTACCTTGTAAGATTTAGGTTTCTGAAGTTCTATCATTACTGTATTACTAATACCTCTGGAGTTCATAGGTTTACAGATTAAGCTGGAAGAAAAGTTAGAGGCCAGCAAATCTAACTCTTTTATTAAATAGATGAGGAATTGAATCCAAGAAAAAATGAGTGACTTGCTTAGGGTCATACAGCTGAGAAGTATCTGAGATAGGATAAAAATTCAGTTCCTTCTTGACTCCAAGCCCAACTTTCTATCCATTGTGCCACCTAATTGTCTCAATTCAATTATATTAATTCATCTAGTTCTAGGTATAGATCATGGACTTTCTAGACCATTGGAGAAGAGGCATGATCCATGATCCATGGTTCATTCCAGATAGGAAAGAGAATCATCCTGAAGGAAAGGAGGATTACATTCAATTGTTAGGGAGAATTGACTTAGATGAGGATGCGAGTAAACTGGAAAGTTTCAGTCATTACAGAAGACTGGGGGAAAAAAAGGCCTCAGTGGAGCAAGATGGGGAATGCTGTCAGTAAAAGAAGAGTTTCCTCTCATAGGGCTAAACAAATGAGTATTGGAAAGTGGATACATGGGAATTCAATAGAGAATGAACAGAGAGACAAATGGATAGAAATATTTGCTTAATAAAAATGTTTTGAGATGATGTACCAAGTGAGTAGAATTAGAGTAAATGCCTGGGCCTATTTATTTGGAAATATCTTCAGTTTCCTCCACAATATATTTCTGTACATCTTTAAGAACATATGCAAGAGATTTCAAAAACGTCTCTTCAACTAGCACCCAGAAAATTTTTGAGAAGGGATGGAGCACAGCATATTTAAATTATATTTTTCATAGATTCATCTTCCATAGATAACTCATGAAATCCACCGTGATATCAATTGTCAAGAAGAGGAAATCTTATATTTGGAAGGTTGTATAACCTAATAAAGATAGGATTTTCAAGCCTAATGACCCCAATTATAGGTTGGGATTTCCTAAGGAAGGAAAGGGATTGAGGAAAAGAAGTCACTAGAAGAGTCAACCTTTGGGAACCATGCCATCATGAGAAATCAATCAATTTGAGGAAACTATGCCATCATGAGAAATCAATCTATCTAGAGGCAAGTTAGTGTAAGAAGGATTCCTACAATTTATTTAAGGAACTTCCATTGTGCTTTTTTTCAAAAAGTCTCATAGAAAGAGAGTGTACCATTGATTTTATTTTAGAATCATATATTTAGAGCTGGGTATGCTGCTAGGTGGCACACCTTAAGTTAAAATCTGGCATCAGACCCTTACTAACTGTGTAATCCTGGACAAGACTCTTAACCTATTTACCTCAGTTTCCTCATCTGCAAAAATGAACTGGAGAAGGAAATGGCAAACCACTGCAGTATCTTTGTCAAGAAAACTCCACATGAGGTTGCAAGGAGTTGAACACAACTGAAACAATTGAACCACAGGCAACATAGGACTTAAAAGATGATCTAGTACATAGGTATTAAATTCATAGTCTCCAGCAGCAAGCATCTGGACTTAGGAACCAGATTAAAATGCAATTCTGAATTTTTAACAAAATAAATAAAAATACAACAGATAATGCTAATTCATGTTTTTCTAAGTTAATATGAAGCCAGCAAAGATTACCATTGATCTAGTCTAAACCCCTGCGCCATTTTGCAGAAGAGGAAACTAGGAATAAGTGACATAAACAGGTATCAAACAAAATCCTCTAACTCTAGATCTGAGACCCATTCCAGTGCATCACACTCTTAAAGAATGGCCTCCCCAAGTAGGAATTCTCATATAATTTTTTCTTAGTTCATATTGCTGCTCAGTTCTTTCGGTCATGTCCAACTCTTCATGACCCTTCAGTTAGGGTTTTCTTAGCAAAGATACTGAAGAAATTTGCCAATTTTCAGTCGATAGCATGGGCTGATTGAGAAGTTTTCATATGAATCTTACTATTAAAAAGTCATATATGTTGGAGGCTATGGTTGTAAATTCATGGCAACGTTCCTCTGAGGAGTCTTAAATATAAGCAAGTCACACTAATCTTAACATCTCTTGAGAACTATCTGTAAGATTAGGCTTATTATAGGCTAAAAGAAAATATTAACCTGCTATTTTGTTGAGTTACTAAGAATTGGTGTTTAAAGGGTGGGCTGGATAATTTTCCCTCCAAAGTTGCTTTTTAGTCTAAGAAGGACTTCTGAGATTGGAATGGGAAACCCATTTTTCATGCTAAATGAGATTAAGTAGAGCTAGTAAAGGGAAGTAATGACTATACAGCTATTTAGATGGGTTGAGGCTACTAGACAATATCTCATAATTGTTGAACTGAACATTCATGTGCAATTATTTTACTTTTTGTTCTTCAAATGGATTTATATTTTTCAGAAACCTTTTACAAGGAATATGCCATGTAGATAACTGAGAGAGACTCGAAATAATAATAATAATACTAAACTTTTATATCATACTTGTTATATGCCAGGCACTGCTCTAAGATCCATTTTTTTTATTGTTCCAGAAAAGCTTATGTATACCAGGAACCTACTACATGTATAAGGAAGAGGTTATTTGTTTTTCCAGACATAAAAATTCCTGGTGTGAGAATTATCCTCTACCTATGCAGGTTGGTGACTTGCCTATAGTCTTAGGAAGAGATTATTCCATAAAATTTAAACACTATCAGCAAAGAAGGGAAAGAAGGCTGTTTTATTTGTCTGCAGACCTAAAGCATTCCCACAAACTAGCTCTTGCTCTGGTTTGCATCATGGTCAAATCTACATCCTGTCACTTTCTACATTTATTTCTATGTCTAGCCATTTTCTATCTTGTTAAGTGGGATGAGCTGGAGTAATGCTCTATAAGTTTATCTAACTCTAAAAGTCTGCTAGCTAACTGGCGGTGACATGGGGGGGGGGGGAAGGGAAGCTGTATTCCAGAACTATCAGAAACAGATGTGCTGTGTTATAAAAGGTAAAAAGAAAGAAAGAAAGAAAGAAAGAAAGAAAGAAAGAAAGAAAGAAAGAAAGAAAGAAAGAAAGAAAGAAAGAAAGAAAGAAAGAAAGAAAGAAAGAAAGAAAGAAAGAAAGAAAGAAAGAAAGAAAGAAAGAAAGAAAGAAAGAAAGAAAGAAAGAAAGAAAGAAAGAAAGAAAGAAAGAAAGAAAGAAAGAAAGAAAGAAAGAAAGAAAGAAAGAAAGAAGGAAGGAAAGAAAGAAAGAAAATGAAAGAAAGAAAGAAAGAAAATGAAAGAAAGAAAACCATCTAACCATATTGGCAGGATAGAATTCTTGCCTCTTAAGTAAACCCAGACTCCTTTAAGAGGGAGCCTAGGGGAGTTATGCCTCTGAGCCCATCTTCTATCAGATAGAACACTTCTAGATTTGGCTGAATCCAAGCTATAATCTCTTCAGCCTCGAACAATTAGCAATTCAACCAACCATCTCATTTACCACATTCTCTTTTCTCCTCTAGGTCCAGTGGGGGTGGTGCAAAAACAAATGTAATTTCTTACCAAGAGAAGTCCTATGCCAGGCCTAAGTCTAATAAAAAATATTATTGCTTTTGCTCCCTCTATTAAGATAAACTGTTTCAAAACTGCTTATCCTCAAAAACATCAGCCCAGAGAGTCCAGCAGCTCTTGAAGTTTGAAGGGAAATATTTTTAAGCCAACTAAAAAGGAACATTTCTTTCTAGATCATTTGTATATTATAAATTCTTATAATTTCAGACAATTCTTCAGTCTGACATTATAAATAGGTTTAAAGGAGACTCTCGGATATTTCTAGTTCATAGATCCATAACAGAATATTATGTAGAAATGGAAGCATTTGGGATCTTAACTTTTCCAAGTCAATATTACAAAGGCAGTTGCCCTCTCCAAAAGGAACCTTTACCTTACTCCCATGTTCAATAATTTTTTCATTCATTCATTCATTCATTCATTCATTCATTCAACATTGAATAAGTACATAATAGACCCAAAGCTCTGGACATAAAATGATGAAAAACAGCCTAGACCCTGCCGTCAAGGAGTTTTAGTCTACTAGGGCAAAGGAATCAAACATGTTGCCCATATGCATATATTTCCCATCACAGTCCTGAGTAAGTAATGTAGCTCTTATCTGATTTTATTGTGGGGATGTTTGAAAAAAAAAGAAGTCTATAAACATGGGTGGGTTTTCTAAGTCAATATGCAGTCCTTAGGGATCTCATGCATGGTTTGGTGGCCTCCATTTCAATTTGGGTTTGATACCACTATACTAGGGTATAAGATGTGTATGCATGATTCCAGGTAGAATGTAATAGGGGCAAGGAAGTGATTCAACCAAAGCATTCTAGGACAATTTCAGAAGAGAAATAATATTTAAGGAGGGTGGGAAATGAAGCAAGATATCAGAGAAGACCTCATGTACAAGGTAGTACCTGAGCCACCTTGGAGGAAGAGAAAGATTACAACAGGCAGAGATGAGGAGAAAATTTATTCCAAGTATGGGGTCAGCCTGAGGGTATGCATAGTGGGAAGAGAATTCAGGACATGAGCCAGCAACCACCACTAGTGTGGTTTGGCTAGAACATAGAATATGTGAGAAGAAGAAATGAAAAATAAGGCTGTAGAAATAGGTTGAAGTCAGATTAAAGAGGGCCTTAACTAATAGGACTCCATGAATATTTTATTTTTAAACTTTTGATAACTATTCCATAATTGATAAATGATCAATGGATACATACAGGCAGTTGTTAGAGTAAGTAATCAAAGGTATCTATAGTTCTATGAAAAAATGTTGTAAATCATTATTTTTTTAGAGAAATGCAAATTAAAACAATTTTGCGGTACCACCTCACCCTTATCAAATTGGCTCATGTGACAGAAGAGGAAGTGATAATTGTTGGAGTGGATGTGGGAAAACTGGGACACTAATGCCCTGTTGGTAGAGTTGTGAATTGATCCAACCTTTCCAGAGAGTAATTTGGAACTATGTCCTAAGGGCAATCAGACTATGACCCAATTGACCCAATAATACTTCTACTAGGTCTGTATCCCAAAGAAATCAAAGGAAAAGGGAAAGGATCTATATGTGAAAAATTATTTGTTGCAGCTCTTTCTGTGGTGGCAAAGAATTGGAAAATGAGAGGATGGCCATCAATTGAAAAATGGCTGAACAAGTAGTATTCATTGTGATAGAATACTATTGTGATATTAAAAATGATGAAAGGGATGATTTCAGGAAAACCTGGGAAGACTTATATGAACTGTTACATAGTGAAGTGAGTAGAACCAGAAGAACTTTGTACATAATAAGAACAATATTGTATAATGATCAGCTGTGAATGACTTAATTATTCTGATCAATACAATGATCTAAGACAACTTTTTAAAAATGGAATTTATTTCCAAGTAGCTTAACTCCTCCCTCTCCTCTCCACAACCCAAAAGGTAACACTCAACAAAAAGATATGTGTGTGTGCATATATATGTACACACATATATTTATATTGTCTTTTGTATTTCTATTTATTAATCTTTCTCTGGAAGTGGACAAATATAAGTCAATTTTTAAATATTAATTCTGTAGCTATAGTAATGTTCTCTTGGTCATATTCATTCCATTTTTCATCATTTCATGTAAATCTTTCCAAGTTTTTTTTTAAGTAAACCTGTTCTCATGGTATTCTATCATGATTATATACCACAACTTGTTCAACCATTCCCCAATTGATGGCCATCTACTCTATTTCCAGTTTTTTGTCACAACAAATAGAGCTGCTATAACTATTTTGGAACATATAGGTTCTTATCCTTTTCCCCTGATTTCCTTGGGAAAGAGACTCAGCAATGATACTGCTGGATCTAAAGGTATATACAATTTTCTAACTCTCTGGGTATAATTCCAAATTGCTTTCCAAAATGGTTGAATCAGTTCACAACTCCACCAACAGGGTAGTTGTGTCCCAATTTTTCTACATCCACTTCAACATTTGTCATTTTGCTGTTTTATCATTTTAGACAATCTGATGGATGTGAAATGATATCTCAATATTTTATTTGCATTTCTTTAATCAGTAGTGGTATGGTGTGGGTTAAAAGAAGGGTTCAAACTCTATTTAGCTAAATTTATTTATTTATAATAAATTTATTTATAATAAAAGATTTATTTAACTAAAGGGAGAAAGGAAGGGAAAGGAATCAGGGAATGGCTTGCCTCTAATCCACACCAGATATTATAATCCTAAACTTTCCATAATTATTCAAACTAACTAATTAATTAAAGTTAAGGAAGAATTGGTAGAGGCAAGGACAAAGGGCCCCAAGAAATCTCATAACACAGGAGTCCTTCCTTTGATCCAAACAGTAATCCCAGTAAGATGTCACCAGTAACAGCAGAAATTCACTTCTCTATAGCAACAGCAGTAGAAACAGGCAGAATATCAGGACAGCCAAAGAAAGAGGCAACCAATGGCTATCTGGGTCCACCCCCCAAAAAACCAGAGAGCTACCCTCTGGGTTATCCTGACAGCTAGAGAAAAAGCAGCCTCTCATTCCTCCAGAGTCCACCAACTGCCAGCAACTGCCTCTGTGTTCAGATCCTCACCTCCTGAGAGCTTTGGAATGTTGGCCCTGTCATTGCCCTGTGAGATCTTTTTGCTTCTTGCTTTTTGCAAAGTCAATCCTTTACAACAGGCCCTCCCTCCCCTTTTGCACAAAGCCAAAATCATGTAGAAAACACTATTTGGGCATTTGTGCACTTAACATACTTAAATTTTCCTTAAACTAAAATTTCTACCCAGAATAATAAACAACCTACACTCAACTACCTTATCCTATCCAATACTATCCTATTCTAGGGATTTAATCAAGGACAGGAAAAAGGGAAAGTATATAGTGAACAATTACAAAGTTCAAAATACAGATCAAATATATGCAAAAAGCAAAATGAGCAAATAACATCAAAATCAAAAGATAAAAACAAATACATGCAAAAACATTAAAATCATAAAATACTACTCTTATCAACTAATACAGAAATTCTACTATTATTGCAATGCATAAACAGCAAACTTAGACAAAAATTTTTGAAAATTACACTAAATACAACATTGCATAAGTTTTACAAAAAATTAAACCAAACCATCAAACTTACTTATGCAAAATACATTTAATAATAGATGAAAATTAAACATAAGTGATCTATTTACATAAGTTTTACATATATACATACATAAAATACATACATATATGCTATACATATACACTTCATATTTATATATGTTACATATTTATGTATGATAAGGAACATGATACTTAGGTGTTATTACTAGATTCTCATAGACTCTGTTCAGGATATCTTGTGTAAAATGAGATCCTTTATCAGAATCTATGGTAAGTAGTACACCAAACCTAGGAAAAATTTCCTTAAGCAACACTTTCACCACAAAGCTAGCTGTGTTAGTATTAGATGGAAAAGCTTTAGGTCATTTTGTTAATATATCAATAATTACCAGACAAAACTTGTCATTTGGCATGCTGATGTAATCATTTTGCAAACTCTTGAATGGACAATAGCCAAAGGTCTACCATCCAAACCTTTCTTTCTGAATGCATCTTGATTGAATTTTGGCAAAGAGAACAACTTGTACAGATCTTATTTGCAACATTACTTATTCCTGGTGCTACCCATTGCCTTTCTGCAGAGTCTACTACAGCTTGAGTACCAAAATGAACTTTTGTGTGAATGGCTTGACACAAATAGGTATACAAATCTTTTTGGTAACAGAGGTTTTCTAGTGTCTGCAACCCATATTCCATGTTCTTTCCTTGCTCCGAATTTCTCCTTCCACTTCTGAATTTCTGAGTCTACATAAGCTCTTTCCAAATCATCAGACTCAATAGTTGATAAATTCATTACATACACTGGAGCATTCTGGGCTACAAATTTAGCAGTTATATTAGCTCTATGATTTCCTTTAGAGACTGAATCTCTGCCACAAGTATGACTTCTACAATGGATCACTGCTGGCTGATTAGGTTTTTGAATAGCATCCAACAACTCAGTTATTATTTATTAATGGGCAATTGGCTTTCCCTATGCATTAATAAAACCTTGTTGTTTCCAGATCTTCCCTGTTGCATGACCTACAGAAAATGCATAACAAGAGTCTGTAAAAATATTAGCACTTTTACCATCAGCTAGAAGACATGCTTGCTTCAATGCCACCAACTCTACTCCTTGAACACCAAGGTTACTAGGAAATGAGTCATACCACAGTGTCTTCAAATTCTGTGACCACTACAGCACCTGTACATCAAATTCCATTACACAAATATGAAGAACCATCTGTGAATAATACTATGGATTTTCAATAGGAGTGTCTTTCAAATCTATCCTAGAAATATCTGCTAGATCTTCTACATACTTATGTAATGGTTTACCATTCTTTGGCAAATCAGGAAGAAGTGTAGCTGAATTTAATAAACTACACCTCTTCAACAGGATGTTCTCACTACACAGGAGAATAATTTCATACTTAGAAATTCTTTGATTTGAATAAGCGTGAATATGATATTTCCTCATTGATGCTTCTATTTGATGTGAACAATATACAGTCAATGGACATCCCAAAGCTAAATCTGCTGGCTTCTGGATTAAAATTGCAGCAGCTGCTACACCCATTAGACAAGGAACTGTACCTGCACCTATTGGATCATACTGACAACTATAATATCTAATTGGATGATAATGTCCTAAAGTCTGTGTCAGTGCCCCAGAAGCAATACCTTTAGTTTCAGTGACATACAGTTGGAATGGTTTTGTATAGTCTGGGATACCCAAAGCTGGAGTAGATGAAATGGCTTCTTTAAGTTTACTTAAGGCTTGCAGATGTTTAGGCTTTAGTTTCAGAGGTTCCAGTTCTGTATTCCTGGTTAAATCTGTTAGAAATTTTGTTAGTTCACTAAATTCAGGTATCCATTGTCTGCAGAAATCAGTTGTTCCAAGAACAGCTCTGAGTTGCTTTTTGGTCTTAGGAGCACTCAGTTTCTGGATATCTGCTATTCTTTTCTGTGTGATACTTCTTGAGCCCTCTGATAACACAAATCCAAGATATTGCACTCAAGGCACAACCCACTATAATTTTGCCTTGGAGATTTTATGCACATGCTTATATAATTCTAAAAAAAAAGAATCCTAAAAAAATCTCTTAGACCCACATTAGCATTTGTGGATGCAAGAAGAATATCATCCACAAAATACATCAATTTACTTTCTTTGAATGTTATAGTTTTCAAATCTCTATTCAGAATTTGTGAAAATTGGCTTGGCGAATTGGTATATCCCTGAGGAAAATGAAGCCAGGTCTACTGATTTTTTTCCCAGGTAAAAGCAAAGATCTTTTGAGAACCCTCATGAATTGTTATTGAAAAAACAAAAAGCTGAGCATAAATCTACCATAGTGAAATATCTTGCCTGACTTGGAATGGAAGAAATTATAGCAGCTGGACTTGGTACAACAGGATGAGTCTTGATTACATAATCACTGACTGCTCTTAAATCCTGTATAAAAACAATATACAACTTTGCCATTCTTATCTAACTTTGACTTTTTGATTGGAAGAATAGGAATGTTATATTCTGAGAAGCAAGGTATTATGATCCCTTGTTGGATTAGGGATTCAATGACTGGTCATATACCCTCAAGTGCTTCTTTAGTCAAGGGATATTGAGGTATACAAGGAACTTGTTCTTGCTTAGTCCTCACCCTTACTGGAGTAGCTGATTTCAATAGATCTACATCTGTGGAAAACTTTGACCAAAGATCTTCAGGATATCCTCAGGTATCAGATAGATTAAATCTAAGTCATCCTCTGCACTGACTAAATCTAAGAACAGAAATGGAAAAGCTTTCAGAAATTCTTCTGGTAGATGTAATATCACCAGTATCAGTATATTGGATTGTTGCCTTTAATTTACATAATAAATCTCTACCTAAAAGATTCATTGGATAGTCTGGCAGACACAGAAATGCATGTTCCACAGATAAGGCACCTAAAGTAATTATTTTTTGTTGTAATTTTGCTACTCTCTGTGGTTTACCAGTAGCACCTATTTAGGAAAACTTTGCAAAACTAAATTACTGGCTCCAGTATCAACCAAATGATCATAAATCTGGTCTCCAATAGTTACAGACACATATTTATTTGGTGGTTGAAATGTTTCCAAAACTGATGCTAGCACAGTAACACCAGGACAAAGCTCCCTCATTTCCTGTCCATCCAAATTTACATATGCTTGAATTGCATGATATTCCCAGGATTTCACATCTTTAACACCATCATCAGCTTTTTCACTACTCTCATTGGTCTTTATAATCTCTACCTTGGTATCATTGTTCTCATTTACAATAACATTATCTTCATCCAATTTACATACTTCACTATTTTCCATTATTTCACAATCATTATAATTTTCCATTAAAATTTTTTTCCTCACAATTATTAACACTAATTACATTATTCTTTGTTTTACTCACATTATTTATAAATTCATTAACTTTATCTACTTTAGAATCACTTCCATTTGTTTCCAATTTATTTTCCCTTGATCCTTCAAATACAGGAGAACTTTGGGTAAACCTTCATAATAAACATGCTCCTTTGTTCTGATCACCCTTATGCCCATTCACTACTTCACTGTATTTGGGTCTTGCTCCTGATTGTACCCACTCTTGCATTGTGTTTAAATCTGGTGTTTGAGCTCCCAGACAGCAAGCATTTTTGCAATTGTTAACATTATTTCTCCTTTGATAATTATTATTCCAATTATTATGATACTGATCATTATATCCATTATTCCTATTTAATTGTCTAGAAAATTGTCCTCTGGACCTACATTCCCTAACAAAATGTCCAATACAATTGCATAAGAAACACCTCTGAGTTCCAGATCTCCTTTCTCTTGGCTTATATTGGTTGCTTGGTTGCACAGATCTAAGTGCTGCCACTGCCTTTATTTCCTCTATTTCACTGTCCCTTCTTTTATTTTCTGCATCCCTTAATTTCTTTTTCAAATCATCTATTACAGTATCCCTAGCTTCATATCTATCCTCATTGTCCATACACACATAAGTTGCCTTTCTTCTTAATTCTTCCAATCCAATCTCTTCCCAATCAGGACAATTTTTTAAAAAATAGTTTAATCTTAGGGCATGCAAATATTCATTTAATGTGTGAAATTGTGTCCTCAGCTAACACATCCAGGCCTAAAAATATTTCAGCCATGTCTGTTATTCTCAAATTTTCTTAAAAAATTAAATCTCCTTCAGTGTCCACCCAGGAGTCAGACTTCTGTGTCCATCAGAACCTTGGAGAGCAATTAATGGAGTGGGTCAATGGAATGTTCCCAGGTAGCCCAACTGCTAATTTACTAATCTATCTGTTTTTCTCTGGCCCAAGTCAATTACTTTGCAGGTTGCCCTACAGACTTGCTAAATGTCATAGTGTGGGTTAAAAGAAGTGTTCAAACTAGTGCTCTCTCTCTCTCTCTCTCTCTCTCTCTCTCTCTTTCTCTCTCTCTCTCTCTTTCTCTCTCTCTCTCTCTTTTCTCTTCCTCTCTCCTCTCTCATTTTTTATTAATAAATTCTTATAAAACTGGTGATGAGCCTCCCGACCACCTTTTATTTGTTACAGTGTAAGATATTGGACTATACCTAGTTTATGCCAAACTACTTTCCAAAGGACCCAATAATTTTTGCCAAATAGTAATTTCTTATCCCCAGAACTTGAATCTGTACTTTTGTCAAATACAAGATTACTATAAACTTTCCCCAGTATTTCTTCTATGTCTGGTCTATTCCACTGATTTGCTTTTCTATTTCTTAGCCAGAATCAGATAGTTTTGATGATTTTTTAATAAAATTTAAAATATATTACTACTAAACCTTCCTTTACATTTTTTCATTAATTCATTTGATGTTCTTGATCTTTTGTTCTTCCAAATGAATTTTGTTATTTTTTTCCAACTCAATAAAATAACTTTTTGATAACTTAATTGGGATGGCATTGAATAAGTAGATTAGTTTAAGTATGATTGTCACTTTAATTATATTGTCTCTTCCCACCCATGAACAATTAATATTTTTCCAATTACTTAAATATGACTTTATTTGTGTGTAAAAACATTTTTATGTTTTTACATAAACATAAAACATATAAATAATGTTTATATTAATAAATATAAATAAATAAATATTTATTTATATTATAAATATATAAATAAATAAAAAACATATAAACAAAAATTACATAAACAAAACAAAAAAATGTTTTATAATTATGTTCGTGCAGTTCCTGGTCTTGTTTTGGCAGGTATACACTCAGGTGTTTTATTCTATCTGTGATTATTTTTAATGGGGAGTCTCTTTCAATTTCTTTTTACCAATTCTTATTAGTGATATAAAAATCATGTTAATTTATGTGGGTTTATTTCATATCCTCCTACTTTGCTAAGATTATTGATAGTTTCAACTAATTTTCTAGTTGAATCTCTAGGATTTTTCAAGTATACTATAGTATCACCATACTATTTGCAAAAAGACCTGAAGACCTCCAGGGGCCCTTTGGAGAAAACACTGATTGTTTGCCTTCCTCTTCCACTTTGAAAGTGTTTGTCTCCTACTTTCCCATTTAGGAGTCTGGGGTAGGAGAATGGCCCTAGTCTTTCTCTTATTACTCTCTCCTCTAATCTGTGCTCCCTTGAGTATTTCCAGTAACTGTCCCTAAAAACCACACCAAATAAAGGAATTTTGCTTTGCATTATTGCCTAGTCTAATTTTTCTGCGACTTCTCCTTTAAGTCCTGTTAGATGTAATGAGAACAGAATCCTGAAGGGGCTCCTTCCTTCTTAGTTCCTCTCAGATCTCCCTATCATTTTCATTCTGTTAACCTTGACTCTGCTGGTGACCTAAGCTTAGCTCTGCATATTTCTAGGATGTCAGAGAGGAGTTGGAAATTGATTGAGCAAAGGATAAACAAAACCCCCCAAAGTCAGAAGGTCAGTGGTACTTTGTCATATAAGCTAATGATCCTTAATGGCAATAAAATACTAAATCATTCCTTGAGGTACCTATTGCAAACTTGTTCTCATCTCATCCCCAAATATGTCATACACAGCACATCTTGTCAGATATTGTAGATCAAATTTGTCCTAAGTTCAAAGGTTTCTTCTAAAAGCTTTTCTTAAGGTCAAACACAAAATCATCTATCCTCCAGCAGAAGGTAGTTGGATATTAAAAGTCTTCTATCTGTCTCTGAGCAGAAAATACCGGGATGGTAAATCCTTCTGGAGATGGTCATTCACTGTTTACAGACTACGCTAAGTGCTTGTGTACCTGTGATTAAGGCTTATGTCCAGAACTGGTCTCTCATTGCTATTGATATTCAAATGTTTGTACTTGTCAGGTTCCTTTCCCACATCCCCTCTCCCACAGCTAACCTTGACTCCTTTGTTGACTCAACCTGAGCTTTGCATACTTCTGCTATGTCAGGAGAAGGTTAGGAATTTATAAAGCAAAGAAAAACAAACCTCCTGACCATGGCCACCAAAATGGGATTCTATTGCCTCCTGGGAATTATGAGTCCAAATCAAGTTGGCAGTAATGGGTGGGGGGTGGGTTAGGAAGAGGGGAGCTTAGTTAGCATGCTTTCTTGGCCCCTTTGGATAGAATCTTCAGGAAAACAGATTTTGCAGGGGACCATCCTGACCTGGATTGTGGGCTTTTTAAAGAATTAGCCTGTTTCTGTGTTGGATATTTGGGTGAATTCTTTATAGCTCTTTTTCTAGGAACTGATTTACCAGACACTAAGAAAACATTAAGTTACTTAAACAAGAATAATTCATGGAGAAAATAAGGTGGTAATGGGAGAGATAAACTAGACATGTACTAATTCTCCTGAATTTATATGGACTACATATATTTTTAGTGTTTTACATGTAGTTTGTTTCCTGGCAGTAAAAATTAATCATCTCCCTGCTGGTGGTCAAAGTTAATGGAACTGGGTGCAGTGGTGTATGCCTATAATCCCTTTTGCTAGATGATATGGATCATGAGCCCTCTTGAGTCCTAAGAGTCTGTCTTCTGGTGGGTAGACTGGAAGCCGCTGCCTCCGTCCTTGCTTCCTAAAAGAGGTGAGCTTTGAGTCCCATGTATAGTATTATTTTTCTATGAATGTGGACTTTGACTTTCAATGAAAATGTAAGGCAGCTGTCATATGCATTGTGGAACACTTAGATCTTGGTAAGAAATTGAAGATGCCAGTCATCACCAGTCATTCTCACTTGTGTCTTGCCATTGGACTTTTGGGACTTCAGAAGAGAGAATGAAGCTGACATTTTTTTACATTTCTGCCTCACTGAGATCTAATTTATGGAAAAATGAAGGATGATCACAACAGTGACTGTCTTCTGAATTTTGGTGATTAGAAAACCTCATATTTATCATTGGCCATTGTTGGGCCAAGTTCAATGTCTTTACATGTTGGTAGGGGTCACCAGAACTTGTACTTTTGGGAAAAACTATAATAAGCTAAAAGAATTCAGATTTTGGAGCTTTGTATTACTTTTCTTAGGTTCCATTTGGTTACTTTGAGAAATTAGTTATGAAAATCATGGTCGCCCTCCCGAAAAATACTTTTTTATTACCAGCCAATTTAAGAATCACCAATCCAATATAAACAAAACATTCAGTCATATAATAGCATAAAGAAGAGAAAACCAAATAGTAAAATCCTCCCCATATTCAGTGAGTCCAGTTTTCCAATTTTATCCAAAGTGATAGATGGGATAGAAATATTCCAGGGAAACCTCATAAGGAGACAGTGAAACTATCCTAGTGTGTGGCATGCAGATGGATACATAGTGAAGCTTCTCAGCTTGATATCAGGCCATCAGGATTACAATAGGAAGCCTGGGTTTGTAATCATCATAGCATTATCACTCCATGCAATTTCCCTTCTTTCTCTTCATTCCAGTGAGATTCTCTTTTTTTTCTTTTCCAGGTTCATACTGCTACCTAATATGCTCCCATCATTCTGCAAAAGACTATTTAGAAGTCTCATGTCCTGGAGTTTTTTCTAGTCAAAAATAGTAGCTCCCTTTGTCTTTTCACACTGGGTACCTGAGGATCCCTCTCCTATTAAATTCAAGAACCCAGACCTACATTGTGGGGAGAATTGAAAAGAGCTCTACTGAAAGTTGTTTAATACGCAGTTAAAAATAAAAACACCACCACGTCTCTAGGAATTTATTTTTAAATCTTAATATGTAAGAAACTTGCATGTAAAGTAAGATTCACCATGAGTTATTCCATGTGTCTCCTCCATGAAAGAAAAGTTGAAATGACCAGAATAACTTTCCTGCCCATTAGCTCTACCATCCCCCTGGATTTAGAGCACTTCCCTGATGTTTCCTAGGAATTGGCATGAGTGGAGCCTGGGATTGGGGTATGTTAGGGGTAGGGGGGAATCTCTCTTGCTGAGTTTCTTAGTTTAAAACCCAGTTGAGAGTTATGGGTTTCCATTTATAGAAATATTTTAGCAGCCATGTCACACATTTCATTTTGCAAATGTCAAATTCCCAGCATTCAGAAGGAGAAGAAAATTTGACAGATGCAGAAAATTGAACAGGAAGAGTTTTTGTTTGCTTTAATTTTTGGTCATAGCCTCAGTGGAAATCAACAAGAGGAGAGCCTTAAGTCCTATAGAGTTTTTTATAGCTTTGAACGGAAGATCTGCTTTGTTGTGCTAAGTAAATTGTGCCCAGTATAGTTCTTGGTTTTACTACTTATGTGAACTTGGGCAAATCACACAGATATCCTAAGGCTTGTTTCCTTATCTATAAAATGAGGAAGTTGAATTAGAAGTTCTCTAAGGTTCTTCCAGCTTTACATCTATGATTCTATAAAGGTATGAGCTGGACCCTTAATTTCCTTTGGAAACTAATGAATACCTGTTCAATAATGAGAATTTTACTGAATAAATCAGTCTTACAGAAAAAAAAAATGTATCTGTATACCTAAGGTCAATAGTTGCTGAGTTATTGGGTTTTTAAAATTCTTATATAAATATATATATATAATAATATATAATATAAAGGTCTTATATTATCATGTTAATTGTTAATATCCCATACAGGCCCCAGGGCAGTCTATACATGTATGAGGAGAGTACCAGCCTAAGTACAGAGATACTTATTTACCCCAGGGTGGGCAACCAGGCCATATTTGCAAGAAAAAATGACGAGAGCACGTGACTGGGTGCTAGTTCTAATAAAATGCACGTACCCTGACATCACAGACTTCTCTCTTCCCATTCAATGCTCTCTGGCCCAGCTCTTTTGGAAGCTCTTGAAGGGAGTGGAGGAGAGAGACTCTTGTGGTAGTGCTAGAGAGAAAGGGGTATACTGAGAAGGGTCTGACATTTTAAAATAGCTTGAAAGTGTAGGGATTTCATGACTTCTAGAAGAAGGTTTCTATCCCAAGTGTGATAGAAGGGAGAAGATGATAGAAAGTCAATTCGGTGGCTGCAGATACAATGTTTTTATTGGATCTAATGTCAGGGGACCAATCAGTAAGGAAATGGGGAGGGCAGAAGAGATTTCAAAAAATCATCTCCCTTGGAGCAAGAATATCTTCAGTTCTAACTGTTGAGGTAACTTCCATTATTGGGAAGGGAGAAAGAGGAACAGAAACTTGTTAAGAGTGAGTTCTTAGGTAATGAATCAATAGAGCAGGTTAGGTAATCAACACACAGAATTAAATGACCATAATAATCTAATGATCAATATACCTAAAGATCTAAGTCTTTGAGGGCAGAACTCATGATTTGACAAAAACTACTGGGAAAACTGGAAAAGAATACGGCAGAAACTAGGCATAGAACATTTCACACCATATTCCAAGGTCAAAATGGATACTTGATCTAGAAATAAGGGTGATACCAAGGATGATACTAAATAATTGGGGGAATACAGAAAAGTTTACCTGACAGACTTATGGATAAGGAAAGAATTTATAAACAAACAAGACCCAGAAAATATTTTGAAAAATGAAAGGATAATTTTGATTACATTGAATTAAAAAGGTTTTGTACAAATAAAACAAATGAAACCAAGATTAGAAAAGAAACAAAAAACTAGGGAAAATTTTTATAGCAACTATCTCTGAGAAAAGCCTCATTTCTCAACTATCTCAAGAACTGACTCATATTTATAAGAATACAAAGTATATGAATATAAATATAAAGGATAAGAACTGGCAATTCTCAAATGAAGAAATTAAAACTATCTATAATCATATGAAAAAATTCTCCCAATCACTATTAAATGGAGAAATATAAATTAAAACAACTCTGAGGTATGTGACCAAAAAATGAAAATGATAAATGTTGGAAGGGATATGGGAAAATTTGGACATGAATACATGGTGGACCTGGAAACTGATCCAACCATTTTGAAGAGGAATATAGAATCACACCTAAATGGTCATAAAATTGTGACCTTTGACCCAGCAATCCCACAAATGAGTATGTAACCCAAAGAGATCAAATACAGGAGGAAAGGACCTATTTGTAAAAAAATATTTATAGCAGCTCTTTTTTGTAATGGCAAAAAATTGGAAATCATGGGGATGGCCATCATTTGGGGAATGGCTGAACAAGTTTTGATATATATGATTGTAATGGGATACTATTGTTCCATAAGAAATGATGGACAGAATGAGTTAAGAAAAACCTGGAAAGACTAATTTAAACTGATACAGTGAAATGAGCAACTATAATGGACTAAACTATTATCAGGAATGCAAGATTCCAAGGCAATTCCAAGGGACTCATGATGAAAAATGCTATCCCCAGTCAAAGAAGGAACTGATTACAGATCAAAGCACACAGTCTTCTACATCATTTCTTTGATATGTTTTTTTTTCTTGAATGTGCAATATGCATCTTCTTTCTAATATGAGGAAAATGGAAATGTGTATTACATGACAACAGTGGTATAACCTATATCAAACTATTTACTGACTTAGAGAGGTGGATGAAAGAGAGGGAGAGAATCTGAATCAAAGAATGTTAGATAACAATTACTTATTATTGGTTCTGTATGTAATGTAATTTTTTTTATTTTAAAGAAGAAAAAAAGCATGAGCTCTTAAGTAGTAGCTACTTATCAGTCATCAAGGAACTGATTACCCAAAAAGTAAATAAATGAATCCAATTTGAGCTCTGACTTCCCTTCTGAGAAGAGTCTAAAACAATTCCCTAAGACCCCATCCCTTACCATGAAAGCATGCATTCTTAGCAATTGGAATAAAATGCAGTTTCCAGAAAAGAGACAGAGAATGTGTACTATGTCATTGTCAACTATGTCATAATCCTTATTTTATTACTTTAATAGATCTGTATACATACCCAGAAGAATGTGAGCTCCGTGACAGCAGAGACTTGTTCCTTTTTGTCTTTATAATTCATGGCTGGTGGGTGGGGAGGGAAGAGGGATTGATCTACCTTCTTCCACAAAGGATCCTGACTCAAGTCTAAAGTGGGCTAGATTCAGTCCCAGGGCAGCCTGGACCTATGAGAGAGTCATATATTCTATCTGATACATTATGTTCCTCATACACATTTGTTGGAAAAATATCTTAAATAAATTTCAGGTTTGATTCATTTCTATGGTGTCCCCAAAATGAATTGCTAGGGTACCTTCTAGAAATGTGGGTAATATACAAAACTAGTATTAGATCTAGAGCAGCTATTTAAATCTTCTACCACAAAGAAATATTTACCACAAAAGGCTCATAAGGGAGGACTGGCAAATACTTAAACCATATTGTTTTTCAATCCTTTTAGTCATGTCTGTGACCCTATTCTTTTTTTAAATTTTATTTAACTAGTCAATTTAGAACATTATTCCCTGGTTTCAAGAATCATATTCTTTCCCTCCCCTCCTCCACCCCTTCCTGTAGCTGACATGCAATTCCACTGGGTTTTACATGTGTCCTTGATCAGAGAGGACATTTTAAGAACATAGCATTGGGAAGCAGACCTCTCAGCTACATGCCTTTCCAATGTATCCAAATATATTATATTAACATGCCCAAAGACAAAGGATACAAGTATGCATTAGTTAGTATGGATAGACTGACAAGATGGGTTGAAGCTTATCCAGCCAAAAAAAATAATGCTGCCACAGTAGTAAGATTTCTACTGAAAGAAATTATCCCTAAACATGGCATTCCTGATACCATAGACTTGGACAGGGGGGTCTCATTTCACTTCTCAAGTTCTGCAAGAAATATACAAGAACTTGAGTATCAAATGCAATTATCACGATGTCTATAGACCCCAAAGTTTAGGCCAAGTGGAAAGAATGAACAAAGAATTAAAAACAGAAATAGGAAAACTCTGTTCAGAAACACACTCGAAATGGACAAATGTTATACCTTTTGCTTTGTTTCACATAAGAACAAGACCTAGAACTGACTGGCACATATCACCATTTGAAATGCTGTATGGTCAACCACTTTGGCATGGTAGGACAGTAAAGCCATCATATCTATCCATGTTAAAAGGGGAATGTGTACTGCATGAATATTTGAAACAAATACAAGATAGGCTGGAAAAACTAAGGAAACTAGGATTACTTTTGCAAAGAATACCATTAGAATACCAGGAGACAAAGTATATGCCAAGAATTATAATAGAGAATCTCCTTCAGAACCAAGATGGATAGGTCCAGTAACAAGTGTAATGATAATCCCAACATCTGTAAAGGTTGAACAAAAAATCCATGGTTCCACACTCTACATGTAAAATTACACCATACCCATAACATTACCAGAAATGAAGATAAATAAAATAACATCTGCAACAAGTAGCCGTAGCAATAATTAAAATAGTCTCTATAGATGGAAAGCTATTAAAGAGAAAACATAAAGAATGCATATGAAAGCATTACACATGTTAATATAAAGGAAAGACACATGAGAGTACAAATTAAAACAGAAACAAGCACTGCAAAAGCAAAATGGAATAGCTCCAGGCAGATAGACAGACAGACAGAAAAAGAAATACATACACATTAGAATTAGCTCCAATGAAAACTGTCTCTGCCAAAGTATCTGCCTACAATTGCAACAAGGAAAATGTAACAAAATTACTTGCCTGGGAAGACATAACTATATGAAATACTTTATATCGTCATTCATAAACTAATAGCAGAATTCTTTCTCCAAGAAAATTTAAAAGTCAAGAAAATCTCATAACATGAACATCTTAGAGAAACAAACTATACAAATAAAACCCCCTTGTGAAAATCAAATATCAACTGATATAAGATAATATCAGATTTAAAATTTATAACATACATCTGAAAGCTTATACAATACAACATACTACACACACCCACATATGAAGATGATCATATGAAAAACTTACTTCCACACATGAAGAATCAACTTATAAACACTGACAAGCATACATGAAGAATTCATACCTTACTTCCATGCACAATGAAACAGAATTCAATCTTATATGCATGTACATATAAAATCTCACACGCATGTATGTTCCTATATGTTAAATAACACAGGACTTCAATCAAGGTGAGATAACAGTCAACACATGTATGCAGCACAGATGAAAAAACCAATACACGTATGTTTCTACAATCAACATCTAAGAAATGGAAGGACTTTGAAATTTTGAACTGATGATCATGAGGTCATGTAAGAATAAGACACATGTTAATTTCACATATTGATGCATACATATGCAAACACACATAAGCACTACATGGAAAAGAATCTCGTGGACTGGATAAATATATAACACATTGCATATTTGCAACAAAAAAAATTCATACTGATATATTTATAAATTTCTGTGGAAAATTCAGACAAAGAATTTTCTTATCTGCACGACTTTACACAGAAATCACAACATTGTATTATATTTGTACATATGTAAAATCTACATAGATACAGCCTATGTACATATGCAAATACTAATGTACTAATAGACTAACAGTGTTAGGGTAATGTATTAATTATTCTAATTATTAACACAGATAGGGAAAGCTTAGACAATTTGTTCAAATTCCTAGGTGATGTATGGACAGATATATAGCATTAATTATAGAAGTTAATTTAAATAATTATTTTAGTAACAATTGTTATTCATAGAAATTTTACTTAGTACAAGTTATAGACATTAGGAGACGATAGTTACATTGTCAAAATATTGTTTAAATGGTTATATTGTTTACTATGATGTTCAAAAAACATATTTATGTAATGAATCCCTATTACCTAAGTCATTTTTCTACACCCAAAACTTAGCATAGAGTTAGTTAGTCAGAATAGTTGAGACAGACTAAGATTTATATTTTGGAGGGTAATGGAATAGTTTAACATAGTATAGGGTTAAAAATTAGATAGTTTAGGAATTCGTCAATTTGAGGTAAGTAACGTTAATACAGGACGCAGGTTGCATCCTAGCCAAGAGAAAAACAAAATGGGGATATTGTGGATGATTAAATTGAAGAAAACCTGCAACAGAGGCAATGGATGAAGACTTGCAGAAGCTGTAAATCAAGGAGCATCCAGGAGAAGAATGTGATCCAGAGAAGACTGTTAAAAGAAGCATCCAAACTGTTGGAGGTCTCTCTTTCTCCTGAGACAGGAAGTAGTAAGGACTGAGAAGATCCTCTTCTTACTGATTTCTCTCTGTTTTATCAGGAAGTGACTCAAAGATCCTCAACCCTGTTAACCATATCCCTCATTCAAGAATTTACAATATTATTCTCAATTTAGGATTATTTAAAATCAGGGAAACCCTAAACCCTCTCTCCTATCCAATTTCCCTTTCCTTAAATAAACTCCTTGTTCCAACCATTCAAAGAGTGAGTTATCTATTAGATATATCAGGAAACTTACTCAGAACTGACTTTCAGTTTGTCACCAACTGAAGTGATCAACTGAAGTGGGAGGGAGAAAGGAGGAGGAAGACAAAGAGAGGAGGGTGGCAGATATGATTCCTAATTTCCATAATCCTTTAAGAACACCACTTAACACATAATTCAGTCCCAATCTCTCCCATATCTCTCCCATACTGTCTTCCAATTTTCCCAGCAGGTTTATTAAATAAGTGGATTTTTATCCCCAAAACTGGGATCTTTGGGTTTATCATAGACTGTCTTGCTGAGGTCTGTGACCCTATTCTTGATAAAGATACTGAAGTGGCTTGCAATTTCCTTCTCATTTGGCAGATGAGGAAATTGAGACAAACAAGGTGATTACTAAGGGACTCATACCAATAACATATAATTCATAGGAACCTTTAAGCCGATACAGAAAAAAACAACAACATGAGATACCCAAAGGACTCCTAGAAACCCATTTCATATTATATTTTGGGAGATAGGAAAGACTCCTGAGAAACTCATGAGACTGGTGAATATATATCACATTCACTTTAAATCTGTGCTATTTGAGCAAATCACATGGTCTATTATCTTCTGGCCAGCTGGGCATACTTGGTTTATATTCCTTGTGGTGGACATCTTCTCTGAGAAGAATACAGTTGAAGGGAGTACCTCTTCCCAGGAAGTCAATAGCCAGTTGAAGGATTCTTGGATTTTCAATTTCTCAGTGTGGTCATGAAGGGTAGAATCCTGCATCTCAGAATTACTATTTAGTCACCTGTGATTGGGGGGGGGGAATCAAAGCAGAAACTGAGACAAGATCTAGTTTCAGGGTCATCTGGGCAAGTCTATGTACTCGTTGCAGTGTGGTTGTAGATAGAGTGCTGCCACAAGTGTTGGTTTGGAGGGAGAGATACCTTCTCCTTTCTTTTGATCGCAATCCAAAGAAGATATTATCAAGAAGCCAGGTTCACGTGTCCCTGGAATGCCTTGCCAGAATGTGTGCTCAGTGTTCCTCCCATCAGGGAGACCAAGGAACCAATAAAGCTTTGCTGCATCACCCCAAAGCAACTAATAAACTTTGAGCTAGATTCTGAATTGACTTAGTATGCAAGCCCATTTGTAGGAACACTTTATGAGTTGGTCCCAATAGACCCCAGATTAACAACCAGATCACCTCTTCCTATATATAGTTATATTCCCAGGACCTACTTAGCTCAGGACATTATAAGGAGTAAGTACTTAATAAATGCTTGTCGAGTTGCTTAATTGACTTCTATGATTCATGTAGCGAATCTCCAAAATAGAACAGATTGTGTTTCTCATTCTATGACGTTTTAGGTCATAGCCATTCCCGATGGGAGAGAGAGGGGAAGCACCCAAGGTTCATCTCCATGTAATGAAACAATTTCTAAGCCTAAATGAATAATAGCCTACTGGCTTCAAAGCAAGTCGTATCAAAAATAGGAAAATCTCAGTTCCATTGAATTTTTCATAGTTTGTGTTTAGGGGTAAAGAGATTTGACCCATATTTAATGAGTGAAGTCTACTTCCTTTTCTTTCCCTGGTCGACCTAACTGGTCTGCCTTTTCCTCTTGAAATCTTTTCTCAACTATTCACTCCTCCATTAAAATGTAGCCTTCTTGAGGGCAGGGGCTTTTTTTTTTTATCTCTAGTGTGTTTAATATGTAACAAGTTCTTAACAAATCCTCCATGAATTGATGAATGAATGAATGATCAAAACTATTCTGCTTTTGTGAGAATGATCGCTAGACTGTGATGAGCCAGTTTCTAGGTTTCTTGCTTTTAGGACCTAGGGAAGAGCTTTTTTTTAAATGTATACTTGTAGAAAATTGACACACCTGGATATCGTTTTCAGAATTCTTTTTTTCCTTCATCTTCATTATGGCACTTGTGAATAGTTTGGAGGCGAGGTACTACAAGTACAGGCCTGGGAGAAAGAAGAGCTTAACTGAAACTGCTTTCTCCAGTCTCCAAATCCTTTTCCCGGAACGCTGGGTCACAGTACCACAGGGCTGCCCTTTTCCTGGACTGTCTAATTCTAGAGTCTGCTGGGGCCTTTGTATTTAAAAAAGAAAAAGAGGTGGGAAGGGAGGGGGGAAGGAGAGAAAATTCGAGACCAGCCTCCTAATGGGACTGCTAGCAGTTCTCTAATTACTCAGCATTGCAGGCTGAAGGTCACCCAGCTCTCCTGGCAGGGAATGAAACACAGACCTCCCGTGGCATTGCTGGGGCAGCTGAAAAAGAGCCCCCATTCATGGCCTATTACATGTTCTGAACTCACTGTGGCACTGAAGCATACCTGTCAGCCTCATGGCAGGCTGATTAGGTTAATTAAGGTCTTGTCTACAAGTACAGTAATTAGAGCTGTCAGCTGCTTAGGGGATATGAAGGAAGTAGCAGAGGCTTTGGAAATGCTCCCCTGGGACCAGAAGGCTAGAAGGCCCCGACTTCATTTGGTGCAAGCCCAACTCCCTGGACCATGGCAGCGTGATTCCAGAAGAGCCGATAGGGAAAGAATCAAAACCCCAAACAATCCCTGATGTGTTCTGCTGGGGCTGGTTTCTACTTAAAACAGTAATCATCCCTGGAGAGTGCCTGGATCGGACAGATTGACAGGTTAAAGGCCCAACAGAATTTGCCAGAAACCTTGGCACTGGCATGTTTGCTCTCTTGACAAGAAGCTTCTGAAGGCAAAATGAAGGGACAGAACCAGAGAAGGGCTGCACTGTGACTGCCAACAAAGATCCTAGGAACATGATCTTATCCCCATTTTATAGATGATGAAATGGAAACTGAGGCAGATATAGTATTCACATTAAAGAAGACCTTCCTGATTCTGGGTCCACTGCTCTATTCACTCTACAATCTAGCTGTCTCAACCATTTGCAATCAATTCTTTCAATATCTCACTGCTTTCAATTTGGCTTGTGTTTGGTTTTCATTTCCACCTGTTCTCTCTCCCCATTTTCTTCATTGGTGCTTTCATTTAAGAGGATCCCGAAGTATTAAGCCAAAGGAATGAATCTGAAATGATAGACTTTTAGACATCAGTCAGCCAGGTCAAGGGTGATTTTTGTGAGGGTAATCATTTCATTATCTTGAAAATCACACCATATAAATCGCCTCCTACTCTGCCTAAGGTAGAACCTGAGGTCTTCATGACTCCAGGTCCAGTGTTCTATGTACTGTACCATCTAGCTGCCTTTCTGACTCTAGGTCACTACATTATATAACTTCTCCTTATGATCAAGTTGAGGAGTAGACAGCATTGGAATAAGGAAATGTAACTCCATTCAGTTCATTGTGCTCAGACTTCTATACTAGATGCAGGCAAGAGAAATTACTTAGTTAAGATAGTCCCTGTCCTTAAATGGAATTTTTTGTCTATTAAGAAATAATCATTAGTTACTTATTATTATTACTGGCTATTAGTTATTATTAGTAGTAGTCTCTCGGTAACTGAGGATGATGATTGTCTTTGTGCATTTTCATCTATGGTGTATAGATGAGTGTGCACAAAGACACTTGTGTGTGAAGGAGATTTAAGTGGAAGAGTCGATGCACAGAGACAGTCCCACTCTCTCAGCGTTGGAAGCCTGGGTCCAGTGGCACGAAAAATTGTTACACCTGGAGACTTCCTCAGCTGCATTGGATGGCCGTGTTGTCCTTTGTGCTCCAACACACCCTAAGCACTCCACGGTGCTTTGCTGTGTTGCCATCTCAGCCATTGAACCTTCTTATTGCTTTCTTCCCTCTGTTCAGCCGAAGTAGGTGCTAGGTGAGCAAAGCCTTATTAGTTATTATTAGAGGTCATGCCACATTATTATTAGTTAGTAGTTATTAAACACTCAAAAAGAATTAATTGGATGAATTAATTTCAATTAGCTGAAGACAAAAAAAATGTGCCAGAGCATGCAATGAGTATGAAAGAATTTCACATCAAAGTCATTCAAAGAAGACATAAAGTACCTCAGGACACTTCTGTCATTTGAGAATAATAAATAGCAGTGAACCCAGTTCAAAGCTGAAATTGCACAATTAAGTTGTCAGTCAACAGGAAATCATGGGAATAGCAGACTGAAGAAAGAAGCAAAGGGGGGAGAGAAAAAGAAAAATATTAAAACTTGCTGAGGCAATTGGTGAACAATTCCATTTTCATCTTCCTTTCATGATTATAAAGGAGTGTCTTTCAACCTTCAACTACCTAGATCCTAACCTCTAATAGAGTCACATCTTTACAAGAAGGAAAAGTACCAAAAGGCATCGTCAAGGACACATGGGTCAATCATTGCTCAATCCCTCATGGATTCTCTTTGTCCAAGACTTTAAGGAGTGCATGGAATGACTTCAAAACACAGATCATTTCTCCCTAATCCTGAGAGACACATATACCCAATATAGGTTAATGGTAGAATTGTTTAGTGTCTTCTTTTGAACTTTTTGTTTCTTCTGTGAAATTTTTTCATGTTTTTATTTATTTTATTTATTTCTACTACTTTCTTTCTCTTTTTACATCTCTATCACTACCAACTAACCCAGGCTTCCTACTCATAAATTAAGGCCTTCCCTTGGAATAAATAATTCTGGGTAGGAAGAAAAATTTTAGCTCAGTGTATTCTTGAGTTCAATTCAATTTTCACTCAATTCTTTGGGCCTGAGTCAGGTCTATTTCTCAGCTTCCCCATTAGGTTTACTTTGATCATCATCAGGTTGCAGACTAGGTCTTGGTCCCCTCTTGTCACAGTCACATTCTTTGATAGATTCTGGAGTTCAGGGTCTCCAGACTGAACCATATATTGGGCCCATTATAGAACAATGCAAATCTTATTGAGGAGAGTTTAAAATCAACCCAAATATTTTTGAATAATTAGAACTAAAGGATTATGGGGAGCTAGATGGCTCAGTGAATAGAGAGTCAGAGAACTAGTTAATATATAATTTGAAGGTCAAGGTCAAGGATTCACGTTGGGTTGCTGCATTAACTCAGCTTGAATTTTTTTTAAGATAAGCAGAATATAAAATAAAGGTAGAGATTCAGCAGTTCAATATCAATCCTATTAGCAGAGAAAGGTTAAAAATAGATGACAAAATAGTCACAAGGGGTACCCTACAATACATTCAATTTTAACATATAAAAGGACAGCAATGGTAACAAGATATCATACATGGATAGTGTTTAGATTAATTTAAAACAAAAATGGTAAGCATCTTTTGTTTCATCAGAGTGAATGTTTAAAAAAAAAACAATGGAGCGTTGGTCCCTAGAGCAATTGGATTTATTTATTTTGGTTGAAATGTTCATCTATCTCTGCTTATTTGTGAATGTAAAGTTAACTGGTTGATCTGGCTCTACCATGTATAATATATTTCCTTTTTAATAACACTGATCTGAGTTCTAGAAAGAGCTAAAAGGGAGAATGGGAGTACAGAGATCCCATGATTTTTTTTTTCCATGATTCAGCTCTCATGTTATTTCTTCTATGAAACCTTCCTTGATCGCTTTATTTAATAATAGTGTCTGTTCTCTTCTCAAATTTATCTGGAACATATTCATCTCTGTTCATATTGGTATCTTTCAGGTAGAATGTAAATTCTCTGAGGGCAAGGCTTGTTGTTTTTTTTCATCCCCAGCACCCAGCACCACACCTTGCACACAGTAGAAACTTAATATTTACTAAACTGATTACTAGAACTAAAGACTATCTTGAGAATACAAAGGTATAAGGTACAAGTCTAGCTTAACTTGAGGGAAAAAGGCACTTTCTTTTGGTCAATTTACCTCCCCATTGTAAGAAATCATTATGTGGAAAGGCATAACAGTGAAATCATAATATTTCATTGCAAGAGTCTGGAACATGTGGGGTTATTCTTCTATAGACAAAGACAGTGGATATCTGAAAAATGAGAGATTTGGGGGTTCCTTTTAGTTGGGGATCCATGGATCTAAAGCAGTCCTGCACAGGAAGCAAGGGAAGATGAGTGCATGATCTTGTAGACAGGAGTTATAAAGGAAAAATAATTAGCTCTCTAAATCTTATCTTTCTCTATCCCTTCTAAAAATTATCTTTATCCTTTCAGCTGATATTTTGGACTTCAATAGGCATTTGTTTAGAAATGGAGCATCTGTTGTTGGCTGATGGTCACCTGAATTAGCAGATTTAAGAAATAAAATGCACAAAGAAATTTGGAAGTCCAAAATGTTTAAAAACAGAACCATTATCACAGTCAGTGATGAGAAAGAATACACTCCCACCCAGCAGTGGCATCACTGTTCTAGTAGAACAGCTGCAGGATGAATGCAGAGACAATGCTTATGGATGAGATCCCGCCCTATTTATTGTTCCCTTTTCTAGTGTTTCTAAGTCATCTCAATGCAGAATTACCCCAACTTTTCCTAACATTTTTTCCACACTTGATGGAGGATGGGGGAAGGAGAACTTCAGGTCAGAACAGTCTAAGACAGGCTAAACAAACCATTTTAGGACATTTTGCAGCTAGCTCTTTTTCCTTTTCCTAAAGTGGATTGTTACATTCTGGTGTTCCAAACTATACATTGAATCTCTTCCTCATTGACTCTAGAAGGAAAAAGAGGGGTGGGCGGGCAGCAAGGTTGCCTAATGGATAGAATGCCAGGCCTGGAGTTAGTTAATTCATCTTCCTGGGTTCAAATCTGACCTCAGACACTTAGTAGCTGTGCCACCCTGGGCAAATTACTTACCCCTGTTTGTCTCAGATTCTTCATCAGTAAAAATGAAATGGAGAAGGAAATACTAATCACTCCATTATTTTCCCCCAGAAAATCCCAAAGGGAGACATGAAGACTCAGACATGACTAAACAACAATAAGAAAAGAATAAATGAATACTGAAAGTGAGGTTACTCTATATCTAGTGATGTCCACACTTTCTAGCATCTAGAGTCCACAGGCTGACTTCTTGTTGTAACCTTCTATCCTCCCCCACCTCCAATGCTTTACAATATTAGCATTAATAAAAATTGGTATTTATCTAGACCCAGCCAGATAGACCAAAGGATAGAGGATCTGGGGTTGGGAAGAACTGAATTCAAATTCTGACTTACTTACCTAGCTATATGTCTGTGGACAAGTTACTTACCCACTGCCCATCTCAATTTCCTTATCTGTAAAATGGAGATAATACTAATACCTATTCCCCAGAATT
The DNA here is from genome assembly GCF_027887165.1 of Monodelphis domestica. Taxonomy (NCBI): domain Eukaryota; kingdom Metazoa; phylum Chordata; class Mammalia; order Didelphimorphia; family Didelphidae; genus Monodelphis; species Monodelphis domestica. Next base: position 512,569,942 of record NC_077229.1, read on the forward strand.
ATTGTGAGAATAAAAAAGTTCTTTTCAAGTCTTAGAGGTCTCTGTAAATTGTTATTATCATCATTATTATTTTAAAGTTTGAGGAGTTCTGCATTTCTTGCTGTTATTTCAGTTGTGTCCAACTCTACATGACCCCATTTTGGGGTTTTCTTGGCAAAGATAATGGAGTGGTGTAATGAATGAAATTCTCTGGAGGCTGAATATATGAAATTATGAAATTAGTTCATTAAAAGACTACTCAAAGAAATCTAAATAGCCAGTGGACTCTGTCCAAAGTCTGAACAGATGTCAAATTACAAGGCAAAAAATGGGGTCCAAGAGGCAGGTGTGAGTACAAGCAGCTAGACAGGAGAGCTGGGCTGGAGTATGGCCAGAAGAGAGTGGCCAAAGATGGTGACTTCCTTTAATGCATGTCTTATATACACCTTGTAACATTATCATCATCCAAACTTCCCCAGGACATCTCTGTAAAAGAGTCACTAAAAAGGTGGGCTCAGAGACTTTAACCCCTCCCTCAGTACTTCATCACAGGAAGAAGCAGTTCTCAGGAGGATGCCAATATACCCTTTCCTCCTTGCCAAATGTATGTGGAAAGTATGCCACCATACTTTCCAATATGGTGAGTGGAACTGACTAACTTCATTACCTTCACACAAATAAGAGACAAGTCTCCACCTTGCCTATAACAAAAGCTAGCCCAGTGAGATGTCCTTAACTCTGTTATCCTTAACAAAGACAAAAGAAGAGAGGACTCAACCTAGTTTCATAGTTTGGGGGAAAACACTATTTGAGCTTTAAAATCAAAAGCTTTTTATGGGAACTAAAGAGAAAATTTCCCCCATATCATCTCAATTCAATGTCAATTTTCCACAGTGGCTTGTCATTTCCTTTTCCAGCTCATTTTACAGATGAGGAAGCTGAGGGAAATAGGGTTAAATGACTTGTCCAGGACCACACAGTCAATTAGTGTCTGCAGCTAGATTTGAACTCAAGAAAAGGAATCTTCTTGACTCCAGGACCAACATTAGCCACTGCACCACCTAGCTGCTGTTTGAATACATGCATGCTCTCATTTGAAATCCATCATAATTCTATGAGGTAGGTAAGATAGGCATTATTAATCCCACTTTAATGATAAGGAAATTGAAGTTTACTGAGGTTAGACTCTCTCAAGGTTACACAGCTGGTAGAAGATGAACCTGGGTCCCCTTGGCTCCAAGACTGACACTGACCATCATACTATGCTCTCCTATTTTCCTGCCTTTTCCTCTCCACACTACCTAGTTATCAATCAAAAAGTTATTCATTCTATACCTCCTTACCACTTGGGGAAGGGCAGGCCCATTCTGAATGTATTAAGAGAGGCAATAACAAGTGTTGGAAAGAGTGATGAACTTGAAACCAGGAGAGTATAGAGCACCCAAGAAAGAATACTGGTTCTGAAGCTGAAGGATCTGGACTGAGATTCTTTCTGACCTGTCTGTGTGAACACAAGCAAGTCATTTAACTTTCCTGACTGTTAATTTTCCCATCTGCAGAAAGGCAATAATAATTTTTGCTGGATTACTCACTTTTGAGTGTTATTTTTGGAAAAGAACCCAATCATAATGAATAAGGTTTCCCTACCAAACTATCCACCCCAGATCAAATTTATAATTCTCTCAGTTTAGAAAGCTCTCAGTGAGGAACTCCTTCTTCTAAATGAAGATTATTACTTTGTCTGCAATTAAATTTTAATTGATTAATTAGTTTTAAGGACCTAATTGCTGAGGATAAAAATACAGCACATAACATAATCCCCACTCAAAAGAGGATTTCCATGTTAAAGGGGGAAACTAGGCTATAAGTGTATTATGTATGTATTTTTTTACAGGAGGTTTCATAAGTCTACATGAAGTTTTAACCATTGGATAAAGCACCAGACCTGGAGAGAGGAAGACTTGGCTTCAAAGACAGCCTCAGATTTTGCACAAATAATTTAACCTTTATTTGCCTCAGATTCCTCATCTCTAAAATGGAGATAATAATAACATCTACTCAGCAGGGTCATTGCAAGGATCAAATGATATAATAATAGTAAATCATGTAGCATAGTAACCAGGACATAGTAGCAGCTAAGTAATATTAAGTAATAAATTATAAATATTAATGAATAATATTATTAATAATATATATTTATACATACACATACATATATAGAATGAGACAGAGAGGCAGAGGAAGAAATGGAAATAAAAAGACCAAAACCAAATAAATATAAAGTAGTTAAGTACAAGGTTGTTTGAGAGGAATGACACCAATAGTTTGGGGGATCATGAAAGGTTTAACACAGAAGGTATAAAAATGGGAGCTGGAGGACTATGAGAAAGAAACAGAGAGAAGGTCCATTTGGTAGGGAGATTAATGTGTAATAAGGATGGAAAAATCATTTGGACCAGTCTTTGAAGGGCTTTAAAAGCCAAACAGAGAAATGTATGGTTTATCCTAGAGGCAACAGGGAACTGGTGGGAGGAGAAACTAAAAAGGAGAAAAACAATTAGGAGGCTATTAGGTCTAGGTAGAAATGACCAGAGTCTGAACTAAGATGGACAATACTGAGTAAAGACAAGGCATTGGATGTAAGAGATGTTGTGAAGGCAGAAACAACAAAATCTGGCAACTAAATAAATATGTAAAGGATGAGGATAATGATAAGTTTGTCATTATTCTTCCTTCATTTTCAAAGAGGACCAATGACATAACAGGTGATGTCTTGACTTGCACTTGAATTGGATTTAAGTGAGTCAGAGTTGCAAGAAGTCATCAGCCTCACTCTTTGTTCTTCTAAGTCATCAAAGCGGCAAGACAAAAGTCAGGGTAATAAAATTTTAATATTTGGTTTGGGATAATCTCATTGCTCTAAAGCAGTGGTAGATTTAACTTTGCCTTCTAAGAAGTGATAATGAGTGTGCTCTTCTTTTCTCAAATTTCATCTAAAGTTCTCTTTTCATGTCTTTGTTTAATAGTTATTTATACATTTCATTTTTATATCACCTTCATTTCTGAATGGACTCTTCTTCCCTCCCCTACCAATAAAGCCATTCCTTGGTGGGGAAAAGACTATAAAATGAAAGAAAAAAAGACATTCAAAAAAACAAACTGCCATATAAATGGCAATTGACTGTGCCATATTCTAAACCAATAGTTCTGGGGACTTGCAAAGAAAGGGTTTGTATTTGTTCTGAAAAAAATGACATGTTTTGAATAGGATATTTTTTTTCTACCAAGGTGCTATGAAAATAGCAAGTCTTATATCAAAGTTGTGTTATTTGCCAATATTTATGCTAGGTAATGAAGTATATAAAATATATTAGCCAAAATGCATTTTCATCAATAAGATGAATAAAATCCTTCAGGAAAAAATGAAATTTAAATGATTCATCTTTCATATTTAACATGTTTCATTGTATTGATATATCACTAATCTGCCTAGTATGCTTATCAGTCTTTATTTTTGGAGTCTTGTTTTCATGAACACCTAGTCATTAGAAATATTGGTGACTGGAGGCAACTAGGTGGCTCAGTAGGTTGAGAGTCAGACCCAGAGTTGGGAGGTTCTGGGTTCAAATCTGGAATCAGACACTTCCTAGCTGTGTGGTCTTCGGCAAGTCACTTAACTCCCATTGCCTTTATAAAAAAAAAAAAGAAAGAAATATTGATGACAGTTCATAATCCAGGAAATGAGTATTTCTCTGGATAGTGAGGATGCTATGGTAGTAGTATATTATGTGTTCTTATGTGAGCAATCAGGACCATGGATAGAGATAACTGCCAATCAATCCAATACTCTCCTCACATTGCTGTTACCCCTTTTGAATCCTTTTCCAGGAGTAGAACTTATTGAACCCTTTTTAAATTATATGTATAATTTAATTTATTATATATAATGATTACATACAAAGTTCAATATATTACATATACACATGTAAATATATATGTGTGTATATGTGTATATAGATTCAGTTTAGGCAGGCATGTGTAAAATCCCTGATATATTTGTTGTTGTTGTTTTTTTCATTTTCTTATTTTTATTTGGTCAATTTCAAAAATTATTCCTTGGTTACAAAAATCATATTCTATTCCTCCCTCCCCTCCCTCTCCCATAGCCGATGTGCAATTCCACTGGGTATTACATGTGTCCTTGATCAGAACCCATTTCCATGTTGTTGGTGTTTTTACATTAGGATGTTCATTTAGAGTCTACATTCTCAATCATATCCCCTTGACCCATGTAATCAAACAGTTGTTTTTCTTCTATGTTTCTATTCCCATTGTTTTTCCTCTGAATGTGGATAGTGTTCTTTCTCACAGATCCCTCTGGGTTGTTCCGGAACATTATTGAACTTTTGAATCATCCCACCAAACATTTACCATGTCCATCCCTTCCAATCTCAGTATACCTTATGATGTCTCTGTATAAGAGATTATGCTGCTAGTAAATAGTTTGATTTGGTTAGGCAAACTGGCAATAAAAAGCAACTAAAAGATGTGAATTTCTGAAATGGCAATGATTTCAATTCCTCCTTACCCAGATGCTCTCAATGCAAGGTGAAAGAAACAAAAGGTTGGATGTTTTATTCAAAGTTCTCGATTCCATCCAGGAATAGGAAGAGGAAGGAAACTGAGTCGCTTACAACTGTCTATAGCTGAGAAAGACTATAATTCTTCCCTTTGGCTAAAATGACTGCAGAAACCTTACTAGCTGCTCCAATTGCCTTCTGAATTGTTCATTCATGGGTTTGGTTAGATAGGAACTCCTTTGACCCATTGTATATTGCCAAGGTCTGGCTCCTTTCATGCTACTTACACCTGCTGGCTTGTTATTAGTAGAATGGAAGATTTTTCACCTATCATTACTGATAACGGCAGAGAAATATTTTTCCTCCTGAAGTCATAAGCTTGAATGTCAATCTCTTTCTCATCTTCACTTTTTCTGTTTTTTTTTCCCTCTTTTTAAAAGCCTTACATTCTGATTTAGAATTAATACTGTATGTTGGCTCCAAGGCAGAAAATTGGTAAGGAGTAGGCAATTTGGGTTAAATGACTTGCCTAAGAACACAATTAGGAAGTTTCTGAGTTCATATTTGAACTTTGGTCCTCTAGACTCCAAGATTAATACTCTATCCATTGTACTACTAGCTGCCCCTTCATTTTCACTTTTAAAAGTCCATCCAATGATATCTGTATTCCTTACACAAGCCAACTTCAGGACCCATAATATTTTTGGTCTAATGTCTTCTAGGAAATGGTAATTCATGAAGGAAAATCCATAAGTCCTCTGGTACATGACTATTTCAATAGCTAACATAACATATGGATCAAATTTCTAGTCTTAGAGCTCCACCATGATTTTTAGGCAAAAAGTTTAGTATTTAGTACTTGGTACTATCAACCATCTCAAAGTGTGAACTAAGTCCTTATCTCAAGTCCAGACTAGAATTCCCTGGGCTATGGCTCTATATTTCTCCACAGGTTTGAAATCTCAAGGGTTATGAGTTGGCTTGTACCACTATTTGTCCAGGCAGGATCTAAGGATCTGGATGTTGACTTGGGCACGAGTTCCCAAACCTTGTTCAGTAGATGTGGGGTGAAGGTGTGTGACTTGCTCTTGGCTTGCTCTTCCCTCCTTGCTGCAGCTTCTTGCTGGCTCTGCTCTCCTCTCACCCCTGTGCCCCACATGTTATTTGCCTACCTTTGGGGTTTTTTCTTTTCTTGAAAGTTGTTTCACTGTCTCCTTGTTGGTTCTTTCACTCCTGTATTCATTTTGTGGTGATATTTTAATCTTGGTTTGAGAGGATTCTCATGGTGGCATAGAGCTGCTCTGGATTACTCTGCTATCTTGGCACTACTCCTTCATCCTCAAAAGAATCATAAATAATAAAGAATTTTTTTAAAGTTTATTTATTTAATTAATTCATTTAGAATATTTTCCCATGGATACATGATTCATATTCTTTCTCTCCCCCTTCCATAGCCAACAAGCAATTCAACTGCATTTTATATATATCATCGATCAAGACCTATTTCCATATTATTAATATTTGCAATAGAATGATCATTTAGAGTCTACATCCCCAATCATATCCCCATCAAACCATGTGATCAAGCAGTTGTTTTTCTCTGTGTTTCTATTCCCACAGTTCTTCCTCTGAATGTGGATAGTGTTCTTTCTCATAAGTCCCTCAGAATTGTCCTGGATCACTGCACTGCTGCTAGTAGAGAAGCCCATACATTCGATTGTGCCACAGTGTATCAATCTCTGTGTACAGTGTTCTCCTGGTTCTGCTCCTTTTGCTCTTCATCAATTCCTGGAGGTTGTTTCAGTTCATATGGAATAAATGAAGAATAATCTGATTGTGTACTCCTTGAAATTACATGTGGCAACATGTATTCAATGTTCCTTAGAAACACAAAACAGCAAACAAAAACAAAGTTAGAAAACTGAGACCTCATTCCCAATGGTTATAAATAATTCTTTGTATTCTCTTTTATAGGAGAATACACCACTAAAAACAGACAGCCCAGCTAGATTCATCCCATTAGGTCCAGATGAGCATAAACTGTTTTCCCTTAAATCAAATCAACTCACTTTAGAAATATGGTTTGCTTGCTTTCCAGAAATGATCCCCCTAAGACATTTGCCCAGAGGAGGAGTCATCCATTAGCAAACAGACACTGTACTATATGTTTTAGTTTAGTTTCTGCTCCTATGTGTATAGGAGATTGGGTTCTCCTCTCCCTCATCTGGAAAGGCCAGGATTTATTGCCTGCAGCAGAGGCCCATTGCTTACTCAGCCAACAACAACAAAAAAATCTGGTCTCTAGCATAGGTTTAAAGCAACAGGAGTCCATTTGCCTTGATTTGCTGAACCTGCAAAGGTCTCCTACCTCCCACACCCCTGGGATTTCAAATGGAAAATTCCTAAGCATGAAAATTTCAGCCTGCAGACAAACAGCCAATGAACCTTATTTTCCTGGGCATAAGGACCTTGGCACCAGGCCAGTCACTATCATTTTAAGTGATGGGGCTTTCTGTTAGACTTTTTAAAAGTTCACTCTTTGGCCAGCTCCTTTTTTATAGTCATTATCTTTCTCCAAGGTCAGGTCTCCACCCTCACATCTTTGTGGAATGTGTTAATAATTTGCCCCAGGGAACTGAAAGGCATTTTGATATAAGAAGAAAAAACACATCACAGGAGGCTCAAAGGTTTAGTTTTCCTACCAGGACATGTTTCAGGGCTATGGGTGGAAAGAAATGGCCATTCCTGATTCTGTATCATTTCTCACTTGTTTTGTCTCTACTTGAAACCCCTCTATCTTCCCTGTCCTCCTGGTTCAGGTCTCTACCAAGATTTAGGATATGACCCTTCATATATTTGGCATTCAATAAAGCTATTGAATGAACAGCTGACTGACCAATGCACTAGGAGGATGTGGCCAGACCCTGATGACTTTTCTCATTTTTCCCAGTGTCCTTTTTTGTGGTTTATGGAACTCTCCACATTCTATATATCAAAAGGGCAAACAAAGACTTAATCTCACTGACAGCAAATTGGCTCTTTTCTCCAGTCCTTTCTAAGTCATATAGTTCATGGGAGGAAGCTTAAGCTTCCTGAGGATGCTCAAAGAAGAAATGGTGGCAGTCTTGTCTTTGTTTTAGTCTTCTTAGCAAATATTCTATATCATCTAGATATTGATGACTAGGCATGCTTGGATGCTTAAAAATACTATGCATCATATGCAGTGATTCCTAATATTTTTTAGTTCCACAAACTGCTTGCAACAACAATAACCAAAATTTTCCTGGGTAACTTAAAATATACATAGTATGCTTTTTTTTAGATTTTTTAATTAAATGCTTATAATAACTATTGTCCCCAAAAGCTCCAAATTAAAAATTACATTACATAATTTTCAAATATAAAATTTTGTTTTACCTAAAATTATGAAAACTCTAAATACAAAATTAAAAAACTCGAATAAAATAATTTTGAATGTTTTATGTGAGATTCTGTAAGAATTAAAAGAAATAATCCAGCAAGACTTTACATATTCATTATCTGCAAGATCTCAAAATTAAATGTCTTTATTTTAAAATTTTTGTTGAATATGAATAACATTTTTCATTAGAAAATGTTTAGCATAAAAAAGAATTTTTATTTTGGATTTTAAAAAATATAAACAATGATTTGAAATATTTGACTCAACATCAATCAACACAGTTTTCATCTGGTTCTGCATCAAATTTATTTCTGTATTTTGATTTAAAAATAAGAATAAAGTGAAAATCTAAATCAGACAAATATATGGTGGAAAATGGTAGGAGAATTTTATAAACTCTCTTGATGGCAGCAAGTAAGAGCTGTGTGGCACAGATTCTAGGAATGGAAGAGGATCTCAATTATAGCTTCTAATATAGTCTGAAGCCTACAAAGGAATAACCAGAGCAAGCATCCCAGACCAAAGAAGAACCAACAAATCTGTCACTCTGAACTAGCAGTGCTTTCTTTCTAGGTAGCTAATAGTGACTGAGCCCAGAAGCAGATGAGTAAACTGAGACCCAGAGATATTAAATAATTTACCTATCCTTAGACAGATGGTAAATATCAAAGGTTGGATTTAGGTCTGGGTCTCTTTTGATTCCAAATCCAGCTCTTCTTCCTTCCTTCAGAATATTATACTTCAGGACAAAGACTAAGTTGTCATTAAATTCTCTGCTCTTTTCTTTTGAGTATCTTCCCTTCTTCTCTCCCAAACCCCTCATCACTTTCAGCTTCCTTTGGTGTATTACCTTCCCCCATTAAACTGTAAACTCCTTGAGAGCATCTGACTGTTTTCATCTTTGTATTGCCAATGCTCAGCACAATGCCTGGCACATAGTAGGTGCTTAATAAATGTTTATTGTCTGACTACTCCACCATAGATAGAAGATTTCCCTAGGCTATTTTAGCCCTTTCATCTCTAGAAATTCTACCCTTGAAATCTACTGTCCTGATTGGTGGAAGCCCCACCTGGCTTATCAAGCATATGCCAGCCTGCTTCATTTCACATCCTTTCAACTACCATGCCACCATGTGCATAACTTCTCCAGCTAATCTCTCCACTTGAAATGACCCACTCCCAACCCATCATGCATTACTATTAAACCAACTCTACTATTACTCTTCAAAAAATAAATGTAAATATCTTCTGTAATCCCATTAACTTTCCAAAATCGAGTAGATACCTGGATACTACTCTTTGGTGTATATTGTGTAGGTAGTATCTTTGATTTTGTACTTATAACTGTATAGCTTAGTAATTAAATCTTAAAGGAACTTAACAAAGTAAATAAATATATATATATATATATATATGCTTTTTTAAATTGTACAAAACAGTTTATTTCTTAAGCTCTAAAATTATTGGTATAGTTAATAAATTCTCCAAAATTGAATGGAAAAATAAAATTTGGACTGGATATGTCCAGAAAGCATAATGTGTTCCAGAGAGGTGAAAATCCTACTATATTCTGTCTTTATTGGACCATATCTGTAATGTTATATTTCATTGTAGAATGACATTTAGTTAGGGTACTGATAAGCTGGAAAATGTTCAGAAGAATATAAATAAAATGGTGAAAGATCTTGAGTTCCTGCCAGGTAGTGATATGCTTAAGGAACTAGAGCTTTTTAGCTTAGAGGAGAGAAGAATTAAGGGGAACATTTGATATCCTCCATATTTGAGAAGTTTGCCATGTGGAAAAGATTAGGTTTATTCTGCTTAGTCCCAGAAGGTAAAAAAAGAGATAATGAGTATAAGTTGCTGTGGCATCTTGTGGACCTATATGTAGTGTTTGAAACACTGCAGTCATGCAGCAATCCAAATCAATGCATATGTTGCCTTCCTTAAGTGTACAGGATGACAACATGACACTGTTTTAATTATCCAGCCAGGAAGAAAATGGGAAGAGACCAACTCTGTATTAAGTACTAACTATGTGTCAGATACTGTGGAAAGCATTTTAGAAATATTATCTCATTTGATTCACACAACAACTCTGAGAGGTAAGTACTAATATGACCTCTATTTTATAATTGAGGAAATTGAGGTAGACACAGACTAAGGAAATTGACCAGGATCATGCAACTAGAAGAGTTAGAGGTCAAATTTGAACTGAGATTTTCTTGACTCCAGGTCCAGCACTCTATCTACTACTATATACTATAGTTATACTATATACTATATACTAAACATATACATACATAGGAGGTATACTATCTATACATGGGAAGTATAATATCTGAAGTATCCACAGTTAACATTCTCCTTGAACTCAGTGGCTTCTGCAATTCTTCTCTGGCAAATAGTTGGGTTACTCTCCTAGTGATTCTAGAATCCCTCTGTTCACAAAAGGGTGTTCAACTTAATTCCCCTGTTATAATATGAAGCTTCTAACAACAGCATCATGCAGCTTAAACCTACTTTAGTTGGATTCTGAATTTAGCAAGGGAATGAGATAGAATTTTGTTCAAAATCTTAAAAAATATACAAGAACCCTTAGTTCCTATGATCATACTCTGGTTCTTGATTCTTCTCTCAGTGATCATGACCTCCATATTTATGACTGAGATATTCGACATATTGTGTCTACATAGTTTATGGAGTATAATAAAAATGTAAGGAAAAACATTGTTCCTATGTGGAACCATTTCCCCAAAACTTCCTTAAACTGACTTTCCCATTTCTTCAGTGGAAGCAGAAAGAGTAAGGAGAAAATTTTGGAGCTTTCTACATCTGCAGATCATGGAAAGGGAATAGAGAAAGATATTAATAGAATAAACATGGAATCTGAGCACCAAATTATTCCAGGGGTACCAGGGAAGAGTAGTAAGATAGTCCTCATTTTGCCCGACCACTGATGAGATTCTCAATAGCTGCCAATTTCAGGAGAGGCCCAGTCAATGGCCAATGGATTTTCTGACTGTTGCAGCAACAGCAGCCACATTGGACTACTTTGGGTTATCTCATGGAAGCCTCTAATACTGTTACAATAGTAGTTGCCACTCACCTGTAGACCTTCCCAGGACAATCAGCAAGTCTTGGTCCAATGGAAACCATCAATTCATCCTACAACTTGAATAGACCTTTGAATCAGTATGAAAGTTTCATAGCTCCTCAATTCCATCATGAGGCTTCCTGCTTATTGGGAAGGAATACTCCCGAAAACTTCCAATGATTTGATTGGAATTCTCCATAAGTCCAGTATCTTTGAGTCAAAGGGTAAAGAATTATTCACAACTAATAGTGTATGGTAATGACACATATTATACATTACACACACACACACACACACACACACACACACATATATACTCATGTATATATTAATCCCCCACTTTCTATCTTAGAATCAATGCTGTGGATTGGTTCCAAGGCAGAAAAGCAGTGAGGGCTAGGCAATAGGGGTTAGGAGACTTGCCCAGGGTTACACAGCTAGGAAGCATCGGAGGCCAGATTTCAACCTGAGACTTCTCATCTCTAGGTCTGACTCTCTATCCATTGAGCTGTCCCCAATGGCACATATTGCAAAGATGCAAATTTAGGATCAATGTAAGGAACACCTTCATGACAATTATGATCTGGGCAGCCTTGAGAGCTATGGATTTCTCCTTGCAGGGCCCTACTCTGAGGTCTTTGTGTAAAGTATGATTGATCACTGTTGGAAAAGTATTTCTCTAATTTTAGTTATGACACCACATATGGAGTATATTCTTTTTTTTTTAATTCTTACCTTCTGTCTTGGAGTCAGTACTGTGTATTGGCTCCAAGGCAGAAGAGTGGTAAGGGCTAGGCCATGGGGGTCAAGTGACTTGCCCAGGGTCACACAGCTGGGAAGTGTCTGAGGCCAGATTTGAACCTAGGACCTCCCATCTCTAGGCCTGGCTCTCCATCCACTGAGCCACCCAGCTGCCCCCTGGAGTATATTCTTGATAGAATTCTTGTTCAGGTTTAGAATAGATTGAATGGTTTGTCAGACTCTGTGGTCAAAGAAGGTGTCATAAAAGTAATATCTGACAAAGTGAGGAAGATATTTCAAAAAGTGGATACTATTTGCAGCACCTTAATTTTTTTTTTTGTTAAGTTCACTGACCAAGGAAAAACATCTATAAAGCAGAGACTTCAAGAAGTCAATATTTTCAGTGTAAAAGGGGAAAAAACTAAAGGTTGTAAATATGTAACTAAAAACTTAGCCCTGGAAAAGTCCAGACATTTTCCTTGTTATATTTTAAGAGGTCTTTCTAATTGTCCTAATTCATGTTTTTTTTTTTCATGCTTGGCCTAAGTCAGATAGTTCTGGTTAATGGTGTTATCACACTAAAACCTTTTTTGTTCCCTTTGAAATAGATTTGGGCCTTAGTATCAAAGCCAGTAATTACAAATTATTTGATCATTCTTTTCCTTCTCTGGAAAGAATCTTCAAACAGCACATTAATGTTTCTATTAATGAAAAGGGTACCTTTCCATGACATACTTTGTCAGAAACTTCATAATCAAAAGGAGAAATGATATAGAAAATATAGGGATGCATTCCAGGACTTCAGATAAGGGAGTGAGATATGATATGAAAAATCATTAAATACTGAAATGTTGTCAGATGTGCCAGAACTGATAAGGTATGCTTCTGGGAATACTGGGACAGAACAAAAGGGAGGGGAGGGGATGGATTAAGGTTTGAGGAGATTGGGGAGATTCCACATGTGCCTGGAACAAGGAAAGGGAGTGGGTGAAGGAAAGGTCAGGAAGGAGGGAGCCTGCCAGCAGGCATACCTGTAGGAAATAAGGAGGGAAAAGGTCTGGGCTCTGAAAGAAGCCATTTCCTCCATCCTCAGCAGCACCCAGACCTAGCCCTCTTGCTGCACTAACCAATTTCCTCAGGGATGTAAGCAACTATTTGGAAGGGAGAGACCCAAGATCAACTCTTCTATCCAATCTCTTGTCAAATCTTGTTTCTACCTGCCTGTTATCTCTCTTATTAAATATCCTTCTTTCCACCCACACAACACTATCCAAATTCAGGTCCTCATTATCCTTAACATAAACTATTGCATTAGCTGCCATATTTGTTACACTGCCTCAAGTCTTTCCACCTTGATATTAACTATGCTGCCAAAGTGATTTTCCAAAAATATAAGTTGCACCATTTCACTTCTCTATAACATAAACCCCAGTATCTGGCCACTCACTACCTCTAAGTTCTTTCGGTCAGTCACCAAGCACTTATTAATTGATTAATACATGTCAAGGATTGTGCTGAGCCCTAAAACCTACACCCAATACCCTCAAAGAGCTCACATTCTAATGGGGGAGAAAAGATGGAAACAACCTTGAACATACAAAATATATGGAGTATGAATGGAAGGCAATCTTGGGAGGAAGGTCCTAGATCAGAGAGAGAAATACGGTATAAGAAGACTGGAAAGACTGGAAGTAGCCAAGTTGTAAAAGGTCTTTAAGCATCAAAAAGAGCATCCTATGTTTCATACTAGATTTAAAGACCCAGGACTCACCTGTATAGGAATAAAGCACTCTGTTTGGCATTTAAAGCCCATCACAACCATCCTTCTTTTGCTTTCAAACAGTCTTTCTTTCACATTTCTTTCTTCTACATTCTATTGTCAATCTGCAAGTCCTTTAATATTATACTCCATTCCATCTCTGAGCATTTACGGTCTGTTCATCATTCCTGGAATGCTCTCTGTTCTGGTTCCTATTCATTTCATTAAATGGAAAATGTACACTTATCTTAATTTGCTTTCATAATGAATTTTCAGAACCGTAGCGCTTTAGTTTTCTTTTTGTAATTAGAACTTAATGATGCTGACATTGTAGATGTTGCTGGAATTTGGACTCTACATTTTGTATAGAAGGTCTGACTTTCCCCCTTCTTTAAAGGTGTGTATTACTAACTGGGTAGACTAGACCAGCACTTTTCAGACCTAGTTAAATTAAGTTGAGGTGTAATATATTTGCTAAAGAATAGATTTTATACCATGAGCATCATCTGCTTCTTAATTTTCTGAATAGCAAATGCTACTTTTCTCTGACTTTTCTTTGAACATTTCCTTCTTTGTCTTTTGCCTTTAATAAGACTTGTGATTATAATATACGTTGTTATGTCACCTTCTGAGATGTTCCTCCATTTCTATAGAAACCCCAGTCCTAATATCATTTGTGATCTGGCTTTCTCCATCAGAGCACAAATCTTGCCTTTTTCAAGAGGCTTTTCCTAGTACCTCCAGCTCTGAGATGATCACCCTTTATATTGCCTTCTAGGAGCTTGAAGTTATTCATCTGAGCCCATGTAAAGGTCTATAATCAAAGGTAATCCAACCCCCTTCATCTGTAAGCAGCTCAAAGAAATTCACAGGCATTTCTGCAGGAAGCAACACTACAGTTTTGCTTTGTTTTCCTTTTAAGTTACTTCTTTTTGTTCAGTCATGCCTGACTTTTCATGACCCAATTTGTGGTTTTCTTGGCAGAGATACTGGAATGGTTTGCTATTTCTTCTTCCAGCCCATTTTACAGGTGAAGAAACTGAGGCAAATATGGTTAAGTGACTTGCCCAGGGTTACATAGCTAGTAAGTGTTTGAAGTCAGACGTGAAATCGTGAAAATGTGTCTTCCTAACTCCACCTAGCTGCCCCATTTACACCTTTTATTTTTGGAGCCTGGGGTTATGCTCTAGAATGCTAGCTTCATTCTAAGAACAACAGCACAGTCTGAATTAATTTTAGTAGGAACAGCAATAATGCTGCATATTTCAAGCCATTTTTCTACAATATGTTTTTGGAAGATGGTAATTTTTCTTAGTATTAAGAAGTTCATCGTGGTCACTGCGCTTTCAACTCTTCTTGCCCTTGGGATGTCTGAAACAGGTCTTTTATGGTTTCCAAGGAGAATAAATACAGCATGAATGGTCAAAGGAATCTTGGAACTCTAGCTCTTTTTAGCAAACTGAGGTTAAACATTTGGGTAAGTGTAGAATAGATTCCGCCAAGATGCATGTCAATGCTTCTGGGACAGAAGTTTTCATTCCCATTCAATTTGACCAAGGGCCGTATTATGGTTCATGTGTAGCTTTTAAAGCTTAGGGCTATGTTTGTTTATAGAAAGAGAATTGTTTTTCACATATTTTTCTGCCTTCTCTGTGATTGTTTTTAATTTTTTTTCCTGAATATTTGTATATTCAAGATCTTGGAGTTTTGATTGGGTGAAAGGAATGAAAAGCTCCATACTGAAGATAATAGCCTGGTCTAAGAAGTAGGTGCCAGTCACTGACAAATTCTCATGAAGTTCTATATCCACTAGGGAATAGAGAGGGAATATCATATGCTGGATAAAGAGATGGACTCAGAATCAGGAAGAGCTGGGTTCAAATCCTGTTTCTTATATCTACTGACCATATGAATGTGGACAACTCAACCATTCAGTTTGACAAGCAACCCTCCAAAGCTATAAGTAGCAGGAACAGCTAGGTAGCACAGTAGATAGAACATCAGGCATGGAGTCAGAAGGATCTGGGTTCAAATATAGCTTCAGACCCTTCCTGTGACCCTCGACAAATCAATAAATTCCAATTGCATAGCACTTGCTGTTCTTCTGTCTTTGAACTGATACCAAGATAGAGTGAGGGTTTAAAAAATAAAGTAAATAAGACTATAAGTAGTAGAATTGCTGCTGATCTGAGTTGATAGAGGAATTTTCCTTACCAGAGAGCTCCCTATACTCAGAGTATAAAGTTATACATCTGAACCCTCAAAATGGAATATTGTTATAAGGATTAGGAGATTTAGTTGAATTTAACACCTATTAAATATTTATTATGCACAAGGCAGTATACTAGGTTGGGAGTTCAAAATATTAAAAAATATTAATATTTTTCAAGTTTTCAAAGTTCAAAATATTAAAAAAAGGAAAAAAATATTAACATAGTTTCTATCCTCAAGGACCTTGCCCTTTGGGAGTGAGATGGGAAATGGTATGGCATGCATATTGCACGGCAGCTGGGTAATGCAGTGGATAGAGTGCCATGGGCCTGGAGTCAGGAAGACTCATCGTCCTGAGTTCAAATATGGCCTCAGACACTTACTAGCTGAGTAAGTCACTCCAGTATCTTTGCCAAGAAAACCTAAATTGAAGTCACTGAGAGTCACACACAACTGAATGACTACATGGACACATGAGTACAATTGAGCAGAGTTATTAATATTCAGACAAATATTCAAACAGATCATCAATTTGTAAGTCCCTTCCAATGACGAAGTTCCATACTCATCTGTCTTTCCATACTGTAACTTTTTTGTCCATATACTAACTACTCTTGTCAGAGTAGCCCTCTCCATCTCAGAACGCTTGTGGACATCCTTGCTGTCTCCTGACTTCCCAAAGTTTCTTTTATAAATAATAACTCACACATGCTCTAAAGACAGAAGGAAAAAATGCTTTTTAGCTTGGTATCTACTAAGCCTTACCTACCTCATAAAGGTAGAGCACTCTGATTGTCCAGTTATCCTTTCTCTCCCACCATATTATGCTCACATTCTCTTACCTTCATACAATTTCTTGATGACATATTTTAATTTTTGTTCTCTTTTGTCATTTCTTACAGGCAGCTCATACCTACCATTTTCCTCTCCATTAGTCTCTGGGTGATATTCCTTTTTAATTCTTTGGAGGCAAGTATAGACCACGTTTTGATGCTCTACCCTGGTAAAATGCTGATATTAAAGAGATGGGTTTTGGGCTTCATTAGAAACTTAGGGTCATTAGAGGAGGAACTTAGCAATCACTTCAAGGCAATCAAGTTCACTCTCCTCTTTATGTTCAGTTCTGGGACAAATTCATTGCCCATCTGTCTATCCCAGATATACATGTTGCTAATAGATAAGTTCTATAGGAACTCCATCCAAACTTATGTAAAAATCTGAGCAAGAGACAATCTTATTCCATTTGCTCTTTCTTGAATGTATGGATAGGACAAACTCCTCGAGTGAACTCAAATCTTTTTTAGAAGGCCTTGCAAAGTCTTGAATTTGATGCAATGGTTACAAAATCATGTGCAAAGAAGACCATCTGGAGAAACTTACCATCCACAGAAAATCTTTCAAATTTCTGTTGGATCTCCCTTATAACAGCAGTGAACACTTTAGTGAGCATAACTTTCCCTGTTTTATTTCCTACCTGATATTTATCATGAGAGCTGTTGAACAGATTTATTTCTGTTATTATATCTTCCAAAGAAATAGATAATTTTAGTGTATGGATGAATTTATTTGTTAAAGAGCCTATAAGTGGGCATGCTATCCTAATCAAATTTTTTCATAATCAAGAAACAAAATTCATCAGGATCTTCTATTATCTAAATCTTTCAGTCAATTATGAAACAGTAAAGATGTGATGCATCATCAAATATCAATTGAATCATGTCCTTCTAATTATCCTCATCAAAGATGATCTATATATAGAAGACTCATAAAATATTGTCTAAATGGGAAAGTAGATACATTGGTCAATAGCATTGAGGTTTTCTTGACTGACTTTTTTATTTTAAAGGTCTGAAACTTTCCCCTCTTATTTTGCTATCTTCCTTTCGTTCTCATACTTATTAATCTTTTAAGTACTTATAATCAAGTCATCTCCAACACACATTTCTTTTATGTATACTTTTTATATATATGTATAAATATACACATACACATATACGCATCTATATATGTATTCACACACTTCTCTACTCTCTCCATATTTACGTATTTAAACATATGTGTATATATGTGTATAGAAATATATGTCTATACATATCTACATACACATACATTTTATACATTTATCCACCTATATATCCATTCATTCATCCATCCATTCATTTACCTATACATGTATCTACTTCAGCTGCTTTCTCTACCTTTGTTTTCTTTAGTGTCATCTCATTCTTCTTTATAAGCACATGCAGAATTATATGGTTACAATCCAAGAGTTATTTTTCTATTGTCCTTTATGGAGAAAACATCAGTCATTAAAAATGTTTACATATCTTTCCCACTTTTCTTGTAAATGTTGTCTTCTTTCCATTTTTGTCCTCCAGTGCCCTTTGGTTGACTTCACTTCAGTTTGTATAGTTAGAAAATCTTGAACCCCTAAAACTACCTTGCCCAGAATCATTTTCCTTTTGTGCACCTTTGCATCTTAATGTAATTGTTTATAAGTTCTGTATCTCCTCCCGCTTGTTCTCTTCTCCCGTGACCTGGGACTGGTTTAATTAGCTTTTTTACTTTAGTTATTATAACTTTGTTACATATAATACTTAGTTATTATATATTAATTTTTATCTTCATAAATTCAATGTCTAGATTTTTTTCTTTGAACTGAGTTTGTCCTCCTGTGCTTCTCGGTGATTTATGAGGTGACACTGCTCAGAATTGTTCATCAACCTTGCTCATGAGATTTTACAAATGAGTTTATAATATGGTGTTTCTTTTGGCAGCCAACTCTTCAATAATAAAATAGGCAACGATTAAAGCATTTTCAGATTCTTTCAGTTTCTTCATATTGCCATTAATTTGTATTCATTAAATTTCAAAAGCATTGTAATGTCTCAACATCATTTCTATTGCTCTTGTTTTATTGACTGTCAATTACTTTGAAAAATATTTCAAGTTTGCATTGTTTCAATTGTATACCACATCCTTTTCACCATTGTTTTTCTTTCTTTCCTTTTATTTATTATGGTCTTAGTTTTAAAGAGAAAAAGCAAGCAAAGCACTCTAAAAACAATCTAAAACTAAGGGATTAAGTCAGCTAAGGAGATCAAGGAAAGCTTCCTAGAGGAGAAGGCTTATGAGCTAACATTTGAAAAGAGGATGAAGAGAAGCAGAAATGAAACATGCAACTGGCCTGCAAAAATGAAGCAGGATGGGAGTTGGCAGGTTGAAGTGGGGGGATCTGCTAATGTTCTAATTTGTGCAGAATATAGTGATAATAGGTAACATTTATATAGCACTTTAAGGTTTATAAAATTCTTTCCAAATATCATCTCATTTTATCCTCTCAATAACTCTGCTTTTGATACTGTGGTGTTGAGTTATTTCAGTTGTGTCTGACTCTTTGAGACCCTTTTGGGGTTTTCTTGGCAAGAAACTACAGTGGTGGACCATTTCCTTCTCCATCTTATTTTACAGATCAGGAAACCCAGGCAAATAGGATTCAGTGACTTGCCCAGGGTCACATAAATAGTAAGTATCTGAAGCTGAATTTGAACTCAGGTTCTCTTGATTCCAAAGCCAACACTTTGCCATCTAGCTTCTCTATGAGTTATTATGCCCATTTTTTAATCCTCTTGACAACACTGATAGAAAGATACTATCATTTTTTAACCCATACCTTCTATCTTAGAATGGATACTAAGTTTTAGTTCCAAGACAGAAGAGTGTGGTAAGGGCGAGGTAATTAGGGTTAAGTGACTAGCCCAAGGCTGCATAGGTAGGAAGTATCTGAGACCAGATTTGAACCCAGGCCTGGCTCTCTAGCCACTCAACCACCTAGCCACCCAAGATGCTCTCCAAATTAATGTGTGGATTAAGAGTTGAACTTAAGTCTTTCCAGCTCCAGGCCCAATGTTCTACTTTACTGTACCACATAGATTGCATTACTAAAGGTAATATGAATTAAGACTGGACAATTAAATTGGCAACATCCTAAAGAAAGCTCCCAAAGCCCGTCCTGGGGATTTTTATTGCATCCTTGCGGCAAAATGGAGTCAGACAAGGTTTTTGAATAGTAGATTCATTTCAAGCTGCACTAGAAGAGAAGAAAAGCCCAGAATCCCATAAAAGTAGAGAGACGGGACATAGAAGCTGCCATTGGGTGGGGTAGGGAGAGCGTTTGGAGCCTCGGGGCTCAAGAAACTGCACGGAACTATCCCGTGCCCCAAGTGGGAAAGCTGGCATGAATGGAGGACATGGCGGCTGGGCTCTTTCAAACCTCGGAGCTGGACTTTGGAAACTTTTCCTTTGGTGACCCAGACAGGGAGAGGATTGTTTCAGAGCTTTAGCAGCTGGGCAGCTCTCACTTTAGGGAGTTGTTTTGCCTTCTGAGTCCTCCACACGCTCGCTCCCCTCTCCTGGGTGTTGAAAAATGGATGAAATGGCAACAAAATGAGAAGGCTCAAAACTTTCCACAGGAGGTCATGGAAGAGGGGATTAAAAAAAATCAACTATTTGATACTAACTTCTCAGAAAGACATTGTGATCGTACTTTCCCACACTTCTGGACTGGACTAAAGAGTGTGAATGACAGCTAGCCCTTAGGGAGGGAACCCTGATGAATCAGTCACCTTGCCTGGCCTGGAGTGTTTGGGCTTCTCACAGCTGTCCCCTACCCTAGCCATCCCCTCGCAGACCCGATGCCCCAGACTTTTTGATGATCCCACCCAAGGGAAGTTGCATTCGTTCCTTTAAGGAAGAGCTTTCCCATTCCCACACCCCCCCCCCAGGCTCCTTGAGATGACCAAGGAAAGAAGTGAATCAAAACAAGTAAGGAAATGTGGGAACCACCTGAAAGCATTCTGGAAGCCATCCAGGAGGTCTTTTCTGCTAGCTTTCATAATGTTCCCTTTTCATATTTAACTCACCTCTGTTTCAGCAGTACCAGGCTAATCATTTCTCTGGCACTTCAAAGGGTTGTGGTCAGAGTTGCCCTCCCCAAGTCTGCTGAGCCAAGCTGGAGGCATTTGGGCCTTTGATCTTTTCCAACAAATTAGTTTTTCTGTTCCCCTTAACATTTTTATTTCTCTGCACTGGACTCTGTCCAACATGTGTCCTTCTGGCAACCACTGGCTCCAAATGAAACATGTACTTCTGGGACGTACCTCTCCAGGAGTCAGACAGAGAGGAATGTTGGCCGCCCCTCTCCCACCTGTCTTGTTCCAGAACTTTACTAGGGTTCTTGACCACAGGGCACTATTTGGAGTCAGGGGAACTTAGTTATAAATCCTGATTAATTATCTGGGCCCCAGGCAAGTCACTTAAAATCTCTGCCTTAGTCTCCTCATTTGTTAAATGAGAGGACTGAATGAACTTGATGGTTTTTAAGGTCTCTTTTAGCACTGTGTGATCCCATGGTACTATAAAATAGTTGGTAAATCACATTAGAATTGCCAATTCACTGTTTGTCTTGTCCCACTTCATCAGTTTTCTTTATTCTCTTCCACTTATAGAACCCTAGAATATTCCATAGCCAGCCAGGTGGCTCAGTGGATAAGAGTGCTGGGACTGGAGTCAGGAAGACATGAGTTCAAGCCTGCCCTCAGATACTTTCTAGCTGTGTGACCCTGGGCAAGTCACTTAACCTCAGATTGCCTGACAAAAGGATCCACTAAAAAAGCAAATGAAAACGACTCTATTTTCACCAAGAAAACCCCCTGGATAGCTATGCTTCACGGGGTCCCAAAGAATAAGAGACAACTGCATGGACAACAGAATACTCCATGTACTTACTGTATAATATTTTTTGTTTCAAGTTGATTTTTTTCTCTCTCAGACATTTTCCCCCCTAATTCAGATTTCATTTTTCTTATTTCCTGTCCATATTTTCCCTACAGGACACCTATTCATATTCTTTTGCTGTTTTCAGCAGAGCTTTGATGAACCACTATCCAACCCTCCATCTTCTACACCCTGGCTTCTAGTTTGGAATCATCTGCAAATTCCATTTGCTGCTTACGGAGCCCCTTTGTCCAGAACTTTAGACTCAAATAGTAGACAGGGAAAGACCTTGTATTGATATGTGTTATTCCTTTGCCAGAACATTCTCCCCACTGAAGCTATTCAAGATGGATGTCACCAGTGGCCTCAGCCTGGTATAAAGATGACCTATTATTATTATTTTTAAATAGCTTTGCAGGAAAACTAGAAATGCCCTTGAGAGCTTTTCTATAAGCAACAAAATCTCAACTCAGCAAAGAAAAAAAGAGTCTACAAGAAGAGTCAATAAAAGTCTTCAGTACAATCTTATGTGCGCCTTCCTTGTACATTGGTTACAGGTTTGAAAGAGGAAATTCAACAAATGTTCTCTCATGACCAGCTCACCTCCTTTTCCTTCATAATCTCCTTTTTGCTTTTTTTTAAACACATACGTAATCTTTAGTAAAATGCTACATGAGCATTTCTGCAATCCTTTATTTATAATTTAGATACTATTGAAACCGTGGTGCTCCATTACTCAGTCACATAAGATCATTGTAAGAATACCGGTGGTTAAGGGAGAGGTTTTTGTAACACTAAGCAACTTGGTATCACTGAATACATAGTATAATTTTCCAAATTGTTTCCAGTCTGATTTTCCCCTGCTCAATTCTAGGCTCTTTAGTGACTACGATCCTCCATATACTTTGGATTTTTCCAGTGTAGATTACAAAGCAACTCTCTTTGCTAGGAATTTTACCTAGATGGCTTGGTAGTATTCCAGAGCTCAATGCAATGAGTACAATTGAATCTGTGAAAAGGATCACATGGAAAACTTCATAATCAAGAGGAAATCCTTCTTTCATTTAAAATCTATGTAAGATAGATGCAGCCAACATCTTAGATGTACAGATGATGTCCTGATTTACACAGCACTGGATGGATCATTGAACAGTTATTTCTAGGGGTAGGTAGGTGACTTAGTGGATAAAAAGTTAACCCTGGAGATGGGAGGTCCTGGGCGAAAAGCTGCTAAAATCTTCCAATACTTCCTAGCTCTGTGACTCTGGGCAAGTCATATAAGCCCAATTGTCTAGTCCTTATTGCTTTTCTGTCTTGAAACCCTTAATTAGGACTGCTTTTAAAACAGAAGGTAAGGATTTAAAAACAAAACCAGGGGGGGGTGGGGGGAGGAAAAGAAAATGATCTATGTTTTTAATGAATAATGCTTGGAAATGATCAAATAAAATATATTTAAAAACACAAAAAAGTCAAAGTTATATCTAAATGAATTGTTAAATGTCTTGAATCATATTTTAAACCTTTAATATTTGTCTTAGTATCAATTCTTTTTTGTTTGTTTGTTTGTTTGCTAGTTATACATGTATTACCAGGCAAAACATTTCCATTTTATTTATTTTTTTAAACCCTTACCTTCTGTTTTGGAATCAATACTGTGCATTGGTTCCAAGGCAGAAGAGTGGTAAGGGCTAGGCAAAGGGGTTTAAGTAACTTGCTCACAGTCACACAGTCAGGAAGTGTCTGAGGGCAGATTTGAACCCAGGACCTCTCATCTCTAGGCCTGGCTCTCAATCCTCTGCCCATCAACCCAGCTGCCTCCCATTTTATTCATTTTTGTAAGTGAAAAATCTTAAAAAACCAAAACCCCAAAACATATACCCAAATAAACAAGTGATAAATCATGTTTTCATCTGCATTCCTATTGTAACAGTTCTTTCTCTGGAGGTGAATAGAATTCTTTTTCATAAGTCCCTCAAAATTGCCCTGGATCATTTCATTGCTGTTAGTAGCAAAGTCTATCCCATTTGATTGTTCCATAATATTGCTGTTACTGTGTATAATGTTCTCCTGGTTCTGCTTATTTCACTCTGCATCATTTCACATAGGTCTTTCCAGTTCTTTCTGAAGTCAACATATTCATCATTCCTTATAGCACAAAAGTATTCCATCACCATCCTATGCCACAATTTGTTCAGCTGTTCCCCAATTGAGGGAAATCTCTTTAGTTTCCAATTCTTTGCCACCACAAAAAGCACAGCTATAAACATTTTTGAAAAAAAAAAACAGGTGCTTTCCCATTAAAAAAAAAAAAACTCTTTGGGACATGGACCAAGTAGTGGTAATCTTGAATCAAAAGATATGCATGCTTTTATAGACCTTTGGGCAAAATTCCAAATTGCCCTCCAGAATGGTAATTCACAACTCCACCAGCAATGCATTAGTGTCTCAATTTTGCCACATTCCCTCCAACATTTATTATTTTCCTTTACTGTCATAATGGCCAATCTGGTAGGTACGAGGTGGCACCTAAGAGTTGTTGTTTTGATTTGAATTTCTCTAATTAAGAGAAATTGAGATCATTTTTATGTGATTATTGATAGTTTTGGTTTCTTTATCTGAAAACTGCCTATAAATTTGACTTAGTTATTTTGAGAAATGAGACCATTATCAGAGAAACTTGTTATAAAAAAAATTCTCCATTTGTTGTTTCTCTTCTAATTGTGGCATTTAAAAGAGTGGATGCCTTAAACTGTAAGAGTTAAAATAGGTTGAGGTTGTAAACTTTAGTGAGTAAAATAGTGGAAGACTTAAATTGTAGTAGATATAAGAGTGGGTGAGTAAATTGTGACGGCAGAAAATATATTCTCACTACAGTGTCTTGTTTTAAATCAATACTTAAGGTGGTCACCAGGGAAATATTCCCAATTATGAATATACCCAAGTCAACTAGGTTTTATAGAGAATTTAATTAATAATATAATGAGGAATCAAAGAAAGAGAGAGAGAGAAAAAGGAAATAAATGAGAAAAGAATAGGCTGGCCCAGGCAGCCCTGGCCAATCCAGGCCTAAGCCCTAAAAGAAAAGATCAGTCAGTCCTAATCACTCACCATAAGATCTGTTCAAGCGAAGATTCAGGGGGACAGAGTCTCCCCAGAGGGAGTTTCAGCCAGAGTCAGCCTCCCTTGAAAGACCTCCTTAGAGATTGTCTCTCAAGAGCCTGTATATCTCAAGAGATTTTCTTAAGAGATCCTCCTTAGAGCCTGTCTCTCAAGAGCTTCTTCTCAAGAGATCCCTTTTTCTTATATAGGGGGTTTTCTCCTATGTCACCTCCCCTATGTTCTTCCATCTACCAATCACAGTAGACATTTTCCAAAGGACAGCCCATTCTGAATTCACAGCTGAGTCGATTAATCCCTTTAGTAAGTTTGAACCAGAAAAAACACAGCTGAGTCAACTAATCCTTTTAGTAAGCTTGAACCAGAAAAAACTTCTGAATAAGTTTTCACCTCTTTGCTCCTTGAAAATTCACAAGTTGCCTGACCTTTATAGGTACTTAGCACCCTATTGTATTAATTCTAAAAATAGGCATGGCTTAAGTATGGGTATAAGCATTTCTCATTGTTCAGCAAGGAGTTTTCTCCCCTAAAGCAGTCCTAAGTACCGGTGGAGTAGAGGTCCTCCCATTTCTGATCCAAGTAGAGTTCTCACATTTTAGATGGGGAATGGTCCCTAATATGGAGTTGTCCCAATGGAGAATTGCCCAATGGGGAATTTTTTAACATTCACAAGTGTGAGAAATTTCAAGATTCACATAATCTTGGTTGCAATCTTGACTGAATTGGATTTGTTTGTACAAGAACTTTTAAAATTAATTAATTAAATTGTATTTTTTCCATGGTTACATGATTCATGTTCTTTCCCTCCCCTTTTTCCTCTCCCTAACAGATCCAACAAGCAATTCTACAGGGTTATATATGTATTATCACTCAATGCCTATTTCCATATTATTAATCTTTGTAATAGAAGAATCTATTAAAAACCAAAACCTCAAATTCCATGTCCATACAAACAAGTGATAAATCATGTTTTTCTTCTGTTTCTCTTACCACAGATCTTTCTCTTGATGTGGATACCATTCTTTCTCATAAGTCCTGTGGGATTGTCCTATATCATTGCATTATTAGTAGTAGCAAAGTCAATTACATTTGATTGTTCCATAATGTTTCACTTTCTGTGTACAATGGTCTCCTGGTTCTGCTCATTTTGCTCTGTATCAGTTCATGGAAATCTTTCCATTTCATATGGAAATCAAGCAGTTCATCCTTCCTTACAGCACAATAGTATTCCATCACCATCATATACCACAATTTGTTCAACCATTCCCCAATTGAGGGACATCCACTCATTTTTACAATTTTTTGCCACCACAAAGAATATAGCTATGAATATTTTTGTACAAATATTTTTCCTTATTATCTCTTTGGGGTACAAACCCAACAGTGGTATTGCTGGATCTTTTAAAACCTTTTGGGCATAATTCCAAATTGCCTTCCAGAATGGTTGGACCAATTCACAATTCTGCCAATAGTGTATTACCATCCCAATTTAGCCACAACCCCTAAAATATTTATTGTTTTCCTTTTCTGTCATATTAGTTAATCTGCTAGGTGTGAGGTGGTACCTCATAGTTGTTTTGATTTGAATTTTTCTAATCAGAAGGGATTTAGAACACTTTTTCATGTGATCATTGATAGTTTTGATTTTCTGCATCTGAAAACTGTCTATTCATATCCCTTGACCATTTGTCAATTGGGGAATGATGTGATTTCTTATAAATATGATTTAGTTCCTTATAAATTTGAGAACTTAGACCTTTGTCAGAGATTTTTGTTATAAGAATTTTTTTCCCAGTTTGTTACTTTCCTTCTAATTTTGGTTGAATTGGTTTTGTTTGTATGAAAATGTTTTTAATTTAATATAATAAAATGATTCTGATTTTATATCTTTTAATGTTCTCTATCTCTTGCTTGGTCTTAAATTCTTTTCTTACCCATAGATCTGACAGGTATACTATTCTATGTTCACCTAATTTATTTATAATTTCCCTCTTTATATTTTAAGTCATTTACCCATTTTGAATTTATCTTGGTATAGGGCAGTGATAGCAAATTTTTGAGATGGGGTCCAGCTCCCATCCCACTCACAAGATTGAGTTTTGTATGTATGCCATGACCCTTCCCACCACAACATACTGGGTATACCCTGCCCTCCTTACCCCACACAGGGGAAGAGAAAGTGCTTACATTTGGCTACTGGGTAGAGGGGTAGGCAAAGTGAGTCATCAGCTAGTGTAGAAATGGGGGAAGGGAGAAGCCAAGCACTCTGTTCCCCTCCAGCTCTGCTGCTTGTGAGTGTGTGTCATCCACCTTACCCCCTGTGCACTCCCATTGAGCAGCTGGGCAGAGGGGTGGGCCGGCGATGTGAAAAATTATCCTCAGGCCTGGTGGAGAGGGAAAGGGAGTACCTCTGCACAAGTCCCTCTGCCTTTCTAGTTACTCTGGGGTTAGGGGGTGAGAAAAGAGGATGGTCAACTGTCCATAGAGAGCTCTTTGAGTGCAATCTTTGACACCTAAGTTATAGGTTTGTCATCACTAGTATAGGGTGTGAAATATTGATCTAAACCTAAATTTTCCCATACAATTTTCCAAATATTCTGACAATTTTTGTCAAACAGCTCTTGTCCCAAAAGCTGGGATCTTTGGGTTTATTGAACATTAACTTGATGAGATCATTTACTCCAAGTTGATTCCAATGATCAACCCTTCTATTTCTTAGCCAGTACCAATTGTTTTGATCACTGCTTTGTGGTACAGTTTGATATCTGGTACTGCTATGCCATAATCCTTCACATTTTTTAAAATTAGTTCCTTGGTATGCTTGAACTTTTGTTCTTCCAGATGAATCTTGTTATTATTTTTCTAATTCTATAAAATAGGTTTTTGGTAGTTTAATTGGTATGGCATTAAATAAGTAGATTAATTTAGGTAGGATTTCCATTTTTATTACATTAGCTCAGCCTATACATGAACAATTAATGTTTTTCCAACTGTTTAGATCTAGCTTAATTGTATGAAATTAATTAATTTAATTAATTTAATTGGTTAATTAAATTAATTTGTATGAAAAGTGTTTTAAAATTTTGTTCATGTAATTCCTCCATTTGTCTTGACAAATAGATTCCCAAGTATTTTATATTGTCTAGAATTATTTTATTTTGGTTTCTCTCTCTAACTCTTGCTGCGAAGTTTTGATAGGAATATGTAGAAATGATGATGATTTATCTGGGTTTATTTAGTTGATTTTCTAGGATTCTCTAAGAATACCATCATATCATTGGCAAAAAAAGTGATAGTTTAGTTTCCTTATTGCCTACTTTAATTCCTTCAATTTCTTTTTCTTCTCTAATTTCCAAAGCTAGCATTTCTAGTAAAATATTAAAAAAAAAACAGAGGTGATAATGGGCATCCTTGCTTCACTTCTGATCTAATGGGAAGGCTTCTAACTCATCCCCATTGCAGATGATACTTGCTGATGATTTTAAATAAACATGGATTTTTATTTTAAAGAAAGGCTCTTTTATTCCTGTGCTTTACAGTGTCTTCTATTAGAATGGGTATTGCATTTTATCAAAGGATTTTTCTGCATCTATTGAGATAATTATGTGATTTCTATTAGTTTCATTATTGATATGGTCAATTATGCTGATTAATTAAATCAACCTTACATTCCTGGTATAAATTCCACCTGGTCATAATGAATAATCCTTGGGATATATTGCTGTATTTTCTTTGCTAGTATTTTATTTAATATTTTTGCATCAATGATCATTAAAGAAATTCATCTGCAATTTTCTTTCTCTGTTTTTGGTCTTTCTGACTTAGGTATCAGCACCATATTTATGTCATAAAAAGAATTTTGTAGAACTCTTTCTATGCTTTTTTGCCAAGTAGTTTCTGTAGTATTGGAACTAATTGTTCTTTAAATATTTGATAGAGCTCACATGTGAATTCATCTTTCCCTGGGGATTTTTTTCTTGGGGAATTCATTGATGGCTTGCTCAATTTCTTTTTCTGAGATGGGATTATTGAAGTATTCTATTTCCTCTTTTGTTAATCTAAGTAATTTATATGTTTTGTAAATATTTATCCATTTCACCTAGATTATGAGATTTACTGGCATGCAATTGGGCCAAATAGTTACTAATAATTGCTTTAATTTCCTCATTGTTAGAGGTGAAATTACCCTTTTCTTTTTTGACAATAGTAATTTGATTTTCTTCTTTCTTTTTTTAATCAAATTAACCACTGCTTTATTATATTTGTTTATTTTTTCTTAGAACCAGCTCCTATTCTTGTTTACTAATTCAATAACTCTTTTACCTTCAATTTTATTCATTTCTCCTTTGATTTTCAGGATTTCCAATGTGGCCTTTATTTAAGTTTTTAAAATTTTGTTCTTTTTCTAGTTTTTTTAGTTGCTTACCCAAATCATTCCTCTGCTTTTTCTCTATTTTATTGATATAAGTACTAAGGGATACCAATTTTCCCTTCAGTACTGCTTTGTCTATATCCCATAAATTTTGATATGCTGTCTCCTCATTTTCCTTCTCTTCAATGAAATCAGTGATTGTTTCTATGATTTGTTCTTTGACCCACCCATTTTGAAGAATTAGATTATTTAGTTTCCAATTAATTTTTAATTTGCCTTTCCTTGAACCTTTATTGTCTATAATTTTATTGCTTTATGATCTGAAAAAGTTGCATTTATTATTTATACATTTTAGCATTTGTTTGTGATGTTTTTATATTTTAGCACATGGCCATTCACATAGCTAGGAAGTGTCTGAATCCAGATTTGAATGTAGGTCTTCCCAAATCCAGGCCTGGTACTCTATCCACTGAGCCAACTATCCCCAGTTGTGGTTTATTTGTTTGTTTTTAAATTCTTATTTACTGTCCTATAACAGACAGAAGGCTTGGTATCAATTCTTAGAGCAGCAATGAAGGATAGGCAATCATGGTTAAGTAACTTATTCAGAGTTATTTAATTAGGAAGTTTTTGAAGCCAGATTTCAATTCGGTTCCTCCCAACTACATTTGGCTCTCTATCCATGGTGCTGCCTAGTTGCTTCTCCAAATTTAAGGTACATGTTGGAGACATTTCATCTTGGAAAGTCTTCAGAATAGCATTTGGCTCTACTAAGTCAAATACTTTAAAACTAATAAATAAAATGTTCTGCAGACACTTTATTCAGTTGTGTAACTTGGTGTTATAGCCTGTTAAAGTTTGGTGCTATAGAAAATCTTCTCAGAAAGTCTATCTGTTGTGGAAGCAAATTAAAAATCTCCCTATTTAGTTTTATTAGAAACATTATTAAATTACATTTGTCTCTAATATTCTTTCCAAAATCCTGTCTTTAGATAAAAACATACATACATACATACACACATACACACACACACACACACACACACACACACAGAGAGAGAGAGAGAGAGAGAGAGAGAGAGAGAGAGAGAGAGAGAGAGAGAGAGAGTGTTTGAATGGTACCAAATATTTTTATATTCTTCTCTACCTTTGAAGTAGCTTGGCTATTGGCCCATCTAAGCATAGACCCTGTGTGTATTTGGTCATGTGAATCTATTCTTCACAATTTTATCACTGTAGGGTTTTTGACTCTTCCTCTCAGAGTACATTGGTATTGTTGTGGTAGAACTCATATATAGTAGCTCCAGTCTCATCACCAATAAATTAGGATCATGGTAATTTCCATAGAAGATCTGTTCCATTTTACATATTTGTTGTCTCCTTTCAGGTTTCATTTATAAATTCTTTTGAAATTTTAAGTCCCCCTGAAACATCTAGGTGGCACAGTGGATAAAGAGCTAGTAGTCATGAAGAACCTGAGTTCAATTCCAACTTAGATATCTACTAGCTGGGTGACTCTGGGCAAGTCACTTAACCCCGTTTGCCTCAGTTTCCTCATCTGTAAAATGTTTGGAGAAGGAAATAGCATACCATTCCAGTATATTTGCCAAGAAAAACACATGTGGAATTATGAAGAGTTGGACACAACTGAACAACAAAGTTAGATCTTTCCTGATCTACAATGCCTTCCTCATAATTTGATATCTTCCTTCTCAGAATGAATTTGAATTTATTTTGCATATATTTTACATCCATTTGTATGTGTATATGTTGTTCCTTTGATAGAATGTAAACTCATTCCATGCAGGGATGGTTTCATTTTAGTCTCAATTCCCAGAACCTTGAACTTTGGAGGAAATGCTTGTTCATTGATTGATAGGTATATTGAGATATGATCTGAACTGACCTCAACTCATGTCAAGCTCTTTGCAGACTTGTCTTTTTCTTTACTACTTTCCTGCTGTTTTGTGAGGCAATATTGTTTGAAGACATGGTATTCTCTGTAAAGATTTATAAATGAATTTGTACTCAAAATGAGTGTTATTCTTGGCTTTCATTTATCTCCATTTGCCAAAGAGATTGAGCATTTGCTGACTTAAGGGTTTTCTGTACTCTTTTGGCTTTGTTTTTGTGGTAACTGTTTTGCATTGGTTAAAATTATCTAAGAAGTTGTAATAGTGTATATGTTCCCTTTTGCCTATTGCCCATTTTAAACAATTGATGTGGTTTTCCATTTTTCAAAGTTGACGGTTGAGTCAGACCAAATTAGAGCCATTGCAGTCATTGATGGTGTCTCTCATCTTCATCTTTTCTTTCAGTTTCACACTTACTTTTTAAAAGTTAGACCTTTAATTAATTAAAGGTCTGAGTCCTTAAAACTGATCCAGAAATGACTGCCATAACCATAATTCAGATGTTTTCTATCTATTAAGATAGATTCAATTTCTTTTCTTTTTTATGTCTTTTGGTGTTTACAATGTTCTTCACCTACCTTCTTGGGGGGGAAAAGTACTAATGACGCACAAATGAAGTCTCTCAGGAGTCTATAAGCCTTTTTATTTTGTCATTCCTTGATCCAAAATCATATTTTATACCATGCTTTTTACTGTGATGCTATGTCAACTTCCACATTGGATTCACCCAGTTGATTTTGTTTAGAAGATCTGGTCAACTTCTGTATTTGAAGTTCCTTTCCATCTAAGGTTACCTTGTATCTACTTTGTACATATCATTCAGGGCTATCTATAAATATACAAATTGGTTCCCCTATTTGAATATAAGCACCTTAAGACTAAGAATGTTTTCATCTTTTCTTTCTGTTTCTAGCATTTACTACCATACCAGACATATAGGAAATGCTTAATACATGTTTATCCATTAATTATTCTTCATCTTCTCTAATAGATGCTAGAATAACAGATTTTTAGATCTGAAAGAGATCCCAGAAGTCTTTAATATTATAAATAAGAAAACTGAAAAACAAAGATAAAGTTGACTTTCTCAACCTCTCATGGTAAAATTACAAAACAAATACTAGAACTGAAATTTTTGAGGCCCTTTCAGATGTTTGTGTTTGTTTTTGTTTTATCTGACATAGCTTATAATTATTTTTATGTAATCCTTTTGCTTATACTTATAGTGGGTAGTATAAAGGAGGATGACCAGGTTTTTCCTTTATTTACCTCTGAGTAGAGTCTATGAGCTGGCCTTCCTTTTATTTACAATGTTTTTAAGCCTCCTGATTTCATTTAAAACAAAAATGTCAACATGGATATTGTTGAGTTCCTCAAAAAGTATGTTGATTTTTTGGCCACTGGACAAAGATAAGAGGTCAACTGTACCGAGTTAAACTAATATTTATGACCCACAGACTGTGTGATTCCTAGAGTTTTCTGTTCATTTTTATTCCACTGCACAAGAAGTCATTGCAAGAGAGGAAGAGGGATGTATAAAATGAAAGACCTTTGTATACTGTTATCCATTTCAGTAACAATGAGAATTAAAAATCCATCACTTGGTGGTGAATCTTCTTTCCATTTTTAGCTAGATTGGTATTCAGATAACAGGTTTATAGTCTATAATGGGAAACGTACTCAGTTTTTCCATTTTTCCTACCGGCCAGAGTTGGGATTATATTGCTATTGACATTTAGAATTCATAGTCACCTCCAACCAAAGAAAGGAATCAGAGCAGGACTTGTGTGGGAGATATTTTGTATTTCTATGCTAACTATTCCTGGGAAGCAGCCTTTCCCCCCAATATTTAGCAAGTTAGAACATTATACCTCTATTCATAGTTCTATTATCAACTTAATAGTTGGTTTGTTTAACTGATGACTCAGTCCAAGAAAAGGTTTTTCCTTTCTTCTTTTCTTTCCTAAACGAGTCAACTTATTTTGGAGACAAAATGGCAAATATAATTGGATAAGAGAAACAAACCATTTCTGATGAGCTAATAGTCCCCAGTGAAGTGACTAAAAATCATTCTAAAATCTATAATTGTTTTTGCCTGGATTGTATTAGTTAACTTTTTTTCAGTTTAAATTGTAATAACTTCAAAAATATTGCAAATTGATGAGTATCACTTAAAAGCTCAATTTAATTTCTATTATCCCTATTTTGTTTTCTGAATTTTGAATCATTTTAATTTTAACATGACAGGACATTTTGTTATTATTCATTGCCTTATGACAATTTCTTGATGACCTTTTTTTAGGTGGATTAGTGGAGGGCATTCTCTTACTCAGCCCCTTTTTAGTCACCTAATCTTTTTTCATTCATCTTTTCCATGTGGGGTCATATCAAAATTGTTGTGTATACATCAAAACTTTGTTCTTTGGATGATTTTAAAACTAGGATTTTTAAAATTAAATTTTATTTATTCAATAAGCAAAAATCCACTTTCTCTCCTTACCTTTCCAAACACTCTCCCAATTTGTAAAAAATGAAAAACAAAGTCAAATTTGCATAGTCAAAAATTTTTCCATAAGAACATACTTATGCTTTTTCTGTCTATGTGCATGCATATGTGCATATCAATGTCTCATTCTGAACTCCAAGTCCTTCACTTCTTTATCAGGATGTGGGCAGCCTGTTTCATTATCAGCCCCTAGAATCATAATTGGTTATTATGTTAATGAGAGTTCCAAAGTCTTTCAAAGTTATTTGTCTTTATAATATTGTTGTAAATGGTATATATTGCTCTTTTAGTTCCGTTTCCTTTATTCTGCATCATTTCAAGTTTATCCAGTTTTCTCTAAAACTATCCCCTTCATTATTTCTAATAGCACAATAGAATTCTATCATATTTATATACTTTAACTTTGATGGGTACACCCTCAGATTTCCATTTTTGCTACTTCAAAAAGAATCATAAATATTTTTGTATATCCTCAATATTTCCCTTTTTTGCTTATTTTAGTATTTTTATTTGATAGTTTTCTAACTTTATTTGCACATTCAGTTCACTTATTTATTTCACCTTGGTTTGTATATATATGAGATTGAATTTTTCCTCTAAGACCTCTTCTTGATTTTCAGAAATTGTATCATGATGCTGCAGTATTATAATTCTCTTTCATATATATAATAACGACTATTTCTATGATTTGTTCTTTGGTTAATTCATTATTAAAGATTTCATTATGCATCTCCATTTAGTCTACCTTTGGTTTTTTGTTTGTTTTTTTTCTCTTAAGGTTGTGTTTATCATTTCTGCTTTTTAAGATGTAATTATTATTTCTCTGCATGTTGGCACTTTTATTATAAAGGCACCATTCAGTGCTAAAAATATAGGTATAGCCTTTATCATTTCCATTCAAATGTGATAAATCTTTCATGTATAAATGGCCTAATAGTTTTTCCAGTTTAAAATTTTTCTTTTTGTTTATTTTTCTGTTAGATTTATTGAGTTCTGAAAGAGGAAGATAAATGTCTCCTACAATTATGGCATTGCTATCTATGTCCTTTTGTAACTCAGTGAACTTTTCTTTCATGAATTTTCAGAAGCTATGCCATTTGGTAGATTTATGTTTAGCATTACTGTAGGTTTATCATCTATGATCCTTTAAGCATGATCAGCTTTCCTTATTCTCATTTGAAATTATATAAGTATATTAAAATGTGTATGTATATATATAATGTGCAATATATATCTAAAACCAGGCTTATATATATATATATAAATTATATATGTGTGTGTGTTTGTGTATGTATGTGTACATTTACAGAGGCACAGACACATACTGACTTTCTTTGAAAGAAGTCACCTGAAGAACAGTAAGTTTTGATCTACCATCTCATTTTTAAGTTGTTTCATATAGACAACATATTAATGTTTTTTCTTATCTATTGCTTATTGTTTTATTGGATTTTAAGGTTCAAATTTAAATGTATTATTCTCAAATTTGTGTTTTCCTTCATTTATTTCTGTTCAAATTATTTTATCCCATTCTTTTAAATTAAAATTTTGTACTGAAATTGGCTTTGGTTATACTATTCTGATGCTCACCTAATCCCACTGGCTCCCCATTTCTGTTGACATTCTAAGTTCTCTAAATTTGCTTTAATTGATCATTTCTCTTTATCGTTTCCCCCTCTCCAGTTATTGACTTTGATTTCCCTGCCCACTTAATCAAGTATTTCAAACTCTTTCTTCTCTTCCTATTTTCTAGTCTCTTATTTTAAATAACCTTTTGCTGTGCCTTTTCCTGAGATTTCCTTTTCTTTGTCCTCTCCATTATTTATCTTACCTTTCAATATTTTTTCAGTCTCTATGACTCACAGATTATTCATTAATCTCTTCCTGTTTTATACTGTGTTTTTCCTGAGAGTCTGAGAGAGTCTCTCCTGAGAGAGAGTCTAGTTCTAAGTCTAAGCTAAATTCTATCATATTTGGGGTCTATGCTCTATTTTACTTCTATGTTGTTACCTTAGTAGAGCCTACCCTATTCTTCCAATTATCAGTACTTAGAAATGTCAATTCATTAATGAAGCCATGTCTAATGGAAGTAGTGTTGTATAGTGCTGGGAAACCCTCTCTCTCCTAAAATTTATGATTTAAGACCTAAATCATAAGGCACAATCCTACCCTTTGCCCTTACTATGATCAGAGTCAATTTCTAAGGCCATATCGATCTATCTTTGGTCCCTTCTACTCATCTGGGTGATGACTGCCCTTTATAATCTCTATTACCCCACCCCTGAGGTGGTATATCAATATTCTTTCAAGCATGGAGTTGCTGTTAGCATGAGACTGTCCAATTAAGAAGCTTCTCCAACCATCAGCATGGAGTGTGGAGGTAAGAGAATCTATCCATGAATAAGTATGACATACTATAAAATTAACCTAGGTCCTTCATGCTATAGGCATCTCTAACACTGACCTCAAAAAATGACTTGCTCTTAAGCTAGGATTACCACAATAAATTACTAACAAAGGATTGAAAAAATATTTTTTAATTTTAAGGAAAAGATAGAAGCCTGCATTTTTTTAAAATGGGAGAACAAAAGATAAAATACTTAAGAAGGGGAAACTACCCTTTTTTTCCTTAAAAGCCAATAACTTTAAAGTTATAATGCTGCAAATGTATATGAAGGAAAGAGGATAATGGGATAAAGAGAGTGGGGAGAGGCAATATGAATTAAAATAGAATCATAAGGAGATAAAACCAGAAAGGAGTTAGAAATGTAACATCATAGTTCAAGACAGCACAAAACAGAGCCATAAATCGGGGCGGTATGTTAGATTACCGAGTATCCTCCTCCTATTTTATTCAGCATGAGTCAGCCTTTTGCTAGAATGTTGTGTTCAGTTCTGACTCCCCAGATTACAAAGAACACGTAGGACTTGGAGCAGGTTCAGAGGAGAACCGCAAAGTTGATTAAAGGGTTAGAAAAAAAGCCTGTCCCAAAAGGTTCAATGAAATAGGATTAGTCATTGTGGAGAAGTGCATCTTGAGAAGAGACCAAATAATGCTTGTTAGAGGATGTGCTGACACTGAGGTGTGATGGCAGCTATTCTTCATTCTTCCTCACTTCGAGCTTTTGGAATCCCTAGTTTCCATCAAAACTCATTTTAAGCTCTCCCTTTTACAAGAAGACTTTCTCATTGAACCCAGCAGGTAGAGCCTTGCCCCATCTCCTGCAAAAAAAAAAATTAATTTGGAATTAAACATTCATATATATATATATATATATATTTCTATGTGTACATATATATATATTTCTATGTGTACATATATATATATATATGTTTCTCTAGAAAATATAAGTTCTTCAAGGGCAGGGTCTGCTCATTTTT
Source organism: Monodelphis domestica (assembly GCF_027887165.1). Classification (NCBI taxonomy): domain Eukaryota; kingdom Metazoa; phylum Chordata; class Mammalia; order Didelphimorphia; family Didelphidae; genus Monodelphis; species Monodelphis domestica. The sequence continues at coordinate 512,606,794 of NC_077229.1, forward strand.
GTCATTGTGTCTCAAGTACCTACCTTAGGGTTTGTCATGGTGGTAGGTACTAAATAAATACATCTTGATAACTAATTAACTTCCATTGGAGAGAACAAAAAGGAATGACCATAAATTGCCCAATAAACACCTCGACTTTTGACTAGACTAGACTAGATCTCTCACATCTTGGCTCTCTTCCAATTCTAGAACTCCAAGCTCTTATTTTCCATGACTGTCCATATGAGTTATCCCAAATTTCCATATCTCTAGTCAGACATCAAAGGGTCTTAAGGAAGAAAAACTTATTAAGTCCTATGTGTTAGATACTGTGTTAAGAACTATGAATTCCCAACTTCATTAGAGAAGTCTTAACTCCAGTTTTCCCTCTCCTGGTGTCTAATATCCAGTATACTCATGTAAAATAAAGTTAGCCCAATGCAAGTAGATCCCATCCATTTTAAGTCTGAGTCACTGTTAATTACTGAAACTGGATTTACTGAAGTGGCCAGGATATACAGTGGATAGAATGCTGGGCTTGTAATCAAGAAGACCTGAATTCACCACAAAATTTGGCAATATTTTCTAGGAAAACTTAAAAACAGTATAACAAAATTAGACCAACATTTCACACCATATACCAAGATAAAGTCAAAATGGATACTTGATCTAGAAATAAGGGATAACAAAAATGGAAGAATTTATGATCAAACAAGATATTGAGAACATTATAACAAGTGAAATGTGTAATTTTGATTATATTAAACTAAAAGGGTTTTATACAAACAAAATTTATGTAACCAAGATTAGAAGGGAAACAAAAAACTGGGGGAAAAAATCTTATAGCAAGTGCCTGACCAAGGTCTTTTTTCTCAACTATACAGAGAACTGTATAGAGAACTGTTTTATAAGTTATATATGTGTGTGTGTGTGTGTGTGTACATACACATATATATATATAATTGAAATTTATAAGAATACAAAGCATTCCCCAAATGGCCAAAAATATGAACATGCATTTCTCAGATGAAGAAATTAATGCTATCTGTAGTTATATAAAAATTGTTCCTAATCACCATTGAATAGAGAAATATAACTCTCTATTCAAAAAATAACAAATTAAAACAACTTAGAGGCACTATCTCATACCTATAAGATTGGTTGATATGACCAAAAGGAACATGATAAATGTTGGAGGGCATGTGGGAAAACTTTGACACTAATACACTGTTGGTGGGGCTATGAACTGATCCAATCATTCTAGAGCACAATTTGAGACCACATCCAAAGGGCCATAAAACTGTGCCTTACTCTTTGACCAAGACCCTTCTAATGGGTCTATATCTCAAAGAGATTGAAGATGGAGAAAAGGACCTATTTTTACAATAATATACATAGCAGTACTTTTTATAGTGGCAAAGAATTAGAAACTGAGGTAATTCCATCAGTTGGGGAATGATTGAACAACTTGTGGTATATAGGTGTAATGGAATTCTTTTGTGCCATAAGAAATAATGAACAAGATGATTTCAGAAAAACCTGAAAAGACTTATGTGAACTGATGCAATAAGAAGTGAGCAGAACAAAGAGTACATTTTATATTTTAAGACACATATGTTATGATGATTAACTGTGAAGGACTAAACTATTATCAGATACATGTATAACACAGATCAAATCACTTGTCAGCTCCAAGAGGAGGAAGGGAAGGAAGGGAGGAAGACAAGTTCAATCATACAATCTCAGAAAACTTATGTGGGAATTTGTTATTACATATAATTGGAAAAAAGAATAAAAAACAATTTAAAAATAAACTATTATCAGTAATTCAGGGTTCAAAGATAACTCCAAGGGCTTCATAATGAAAAAATTCTATCCACAGCCAAAAAAGGAACTATTGGAGTTTTCTTTCAGGTAAAATATGCCATTTTCTACTTTATTTCCTTCCTGAGTTTTTTCTTGTATGTGTGATGTGTCCTGTTTCTTGACATGAGGAATATGGAAATATATATTTTATGACAGCACTAGTATAATCTATATCAGGCCATTTATCACCTAGGGGAGAGTGGAAGTGAGGGAAGTGGGGAGAGAATCTGAATCACAAAATGTCAGATAACAATTGTTAAAAATTGTTTCTAAATGTAATTGAAAAAAAAAGTGTTTTTTTTTAAATACTCCAGGCCAAAAAAAGAAAATGAAGTCTTGAATTCAAATCTGAACTCAGATGCTTATTAGTTGTGTGACCTTAAGAACATCATGTGCTCTCTGTTTGCCTCAGTTTTTTTAACTATACAATGTGGGTAATAATAGCACCTACCTCCCAGGGTTGTTGTGAGGATCAAATGAGATAAGAATTATAAAGCACTTAGCACAGCGTGTGGCATAAATCTTATTATTATCATTTTATTATTTGAGAGGACTTGAATTGTGTAAGACTCTCTTCAGGACTGATTCCAGGACAGAAAGAAGAAAAGATTTTGGAAACTTCAGACAAGCAAAGGAAGCCAGTTACTCAACATATTGCCTCCTTAGAGATTTTGCGGAATTTCCTCTTGGGAAAAATCAAGGTTTCTCTTTTAGTCTGAACTGATATATTTCATTTCAAGTTGGAGAGCTCATTCACTCAGTGAATTTTCTGGTATATTCTAATCTGTATAACTTATCTGATTTATTCACCTGTAGAAATGGGTTTATTTGCTATTTACTATTTGTAAATACTACCTTTTATGTAGAGAATATTGGATGGGAAGGGGACAAGCCTACAGGTGTACATTTGGTGTAACACAACCTCCTTAAGAATGTCCAGGGAAATAACTTTTGTCTTATACCTAAAATAATGCCCCATGACCCGCAGTATTTAGGGTTTCACATAGCTGTATTTCTAGGCATTGTGCCTCTTTCAGAGACTGGAGAACAATGATTGACATCATGATTCTTCTCATGTTCCCCTCAAGGCAGAAATCCCATGTTCCTCTAGGAATGGGTAGGTGAGATTCCACAGTTATTTCTCTGTAATGAGGATGGTCCCTGATATGTAGCATATGGGTGTTATATGGTTCAAAGGAATGTGGAATCGACAGCTCTAGCCTCTTCTCTTCCTCCCACTTCATTCTCCAAGGAAGATTTTCATTTCTGTAAGGAGGGGAAGGAGAAAATTGGGGCCAGAAGTTTGGCTATTCTGCTGTCTTCAGAGAAAGGGAGGAAGACTAAAATTATATCTCTCTGCTTCCTTAAATATTACTAGCCAATTAGATTTCAATTTAATTTCTGTTCACTGCTTCATGAGTTAGGAGAAGGATCCCACGTTTTTTATCTCAAGCTTGAATTCTTTTTTTTTCCAAACATAATTTCCACCATGAATGCACCTATCAGGTAACAAAGAAACTCATTTATCCAATTACATAAATAAACAGAAATCAGATAAGGTATATGTAAGAAAATATATATATGTGTGTGTGTGTGTGTATATATATATATAATATGTAAACATGGACATACAGATATACATACATATATAGAAAGAGAGACAGAGAGAGAGAGAGAGAGAGAGAGAGAAAGAGAGAAAGAGACAGAGAGACAGACAGAGAGAGAGAGAGAGAAAGAGAGAAAGAGAGAGAGAGAGACAGAGAGAGAGAGAGAGAGAGAGAGAGAGAGAGAGAGAGAGAATAGAGTGAAGGAGCTCTCCCAAAGGGAGTGAAGTAACAACCCAATAAAGATTGAAGATTGCAAGTCTTAGATCTCACCCAAAGAGAAGTTCCCCAGAGTCTCTAATGTAGCAATCTGAGACAGGGCTATTATGGAGACTGCTAGATCTTCTCATGAAGGCTTTTTCCCAGAGTTACATTTTCTCTTCAGTAACCTAAAGTAATGTTGTCATTATCCATCTTCTCTTTTAAAACTGGAAGTCAGAAAGTCCTGAAGTGACTGTGGAACTCAAAAAAGCCTGAAGATAGTCCAAGAGACTCGAAGAGCTCTCCTCTCTCTCACTCTCAACACCACTCTCCTTCTCCTGCCAAATCTTCACATAGGTCTCAATTTCTTCATCTATATATAAGGTGTGTCTGCCCACATTATAAATACATAGGCAGACACACCTTACATAAAAAGGAGGGAACGGAGACCTGGAGAGATTAAGTAGCTTGACCAAGCCCACATAAGTGTGGTAAAACTTGTGAATGAACCCAGATCCTACGACTCCAAGGCCAAGGTCCTTTCTATTTATTATACTAAACTTTATCCCCAAAGCAACAAACAGTAATTCACAAAACTGAATCTTCTGACTTAGGAATTGTAAAGCTTCTTATCTATAACCTAAGGATGAGCTTGAAGCCAATTGTCAATTAGTCAGTATTACTTGTTTGCAGAGATAACCAATAGCTTCTGTAATCGTCAGTATTTCTAGCAGTAAAGTTATTCACAATAAACAGTTGAAACGTTTCCAGTTTCATCCATGTGATTAGTCTTACCTTTATCACAGAACATAAAGATGTAGCAAAGCACAAAATGGCACTGATTTGTTGAACATAAGCCCATTCATTCTATTATGCACAAGTAGCGCAATTTATTTCCCAAATCAGTAATTAAAGCTCTGTATAACTCATGGGTCTCCACCCTCCCTCAGCCCACTATTTCACAATTTATATACAATGCACAGGTAAGCCCTGCTCAAAGAAAATGTAATACACTAAAGAGATGGATTGCTGAGTTATTCACAATATACAGAATTCTTCACTTTGCAAAAATGAACGATTCACCACAAATGCCTATAAACCAGCAAACTAGGTCTTATGAAGAATGTATGAAAGAGGTAGGTGTGGTTCAACTGGAAAATATGACTAAAGGGACAGAGGATGAATCTGTAATTTCATTACTATACAGATCTCCTAGATGAGAAAACTCCCATTCCCAGTGAAGGGCAGTACCTTCTCTGAAACTAATAAGCTTAGCTTTCTAGAATAATGACAGTTAAATGACTTGTCCAGGGTCACATAGCCAGTATATGTCAGAAACAAGACTAGACTGACTTTGAGGCTAGCTCCTTACTCACTATGACATTCTATCTCCCCAAGGGAAATTAAAGGGAGATGTGATATTTTTCTTAGAATATATGAAAAGTTGTCATGGAGGAGAAGAGAAGAATATATGGGTGTGTGTGTGTGTGTGTATGTGTGTGTGTGTGTGTGTGTGTGTGTGTTTGCATGCTGTCCCTAAAGCAGAACAAGGAATTGTCAGCTGGAAGTTTCATGAAGGTAATCTTTTAAAAATAGTTTGTTTTTGTTTTTTTTTTACAGTTAATTAGCACTTAAAATTAATATGTTGCTCCAATATATGTAAATCTCCCATTTCCTGAACAGATAAAAAACGAAAAATAAAGACCTCAATATGAAGCTGTATGGTTAAACCAAATAAATTCTCATATTCATATTTTTTAAATGTGCCTCTTTGCATTTTAAATCTTTGTCAGGAGGTGAGTGGAGTATTTCATCTTCATTGTTTTGGAAGCTTCCTTTTGGAATTTTATCATTGTGCTAATAAGGATTCTAAAGTCTTTCAAACTTATTTTTCTCTGTAAGTTGTTTTAATTGTATACATTGTTCTATTTCTGTTCATTTTGCTCTGTATCCATTCATAGGGTTCTTCCCTGTTTCTGTTAAAATTGCCGATTTCTTAATTTCCTTTTACTCAGTAACATTTCTTTACATTTCTTTACTAGTTTGTTTAGTCATTCCCCATTAGAAGACCATCCCTTTAGTCTTCAATTTTTTGACTTCTACAAATAGAATTTCTATAAATGTTTTTGTGCATGAAGATCTTTTTCTTCTTTATTTGCTTTCTTTGTGTGGTACAGCTGCTCAAAAGATATGTCCTATGTAATAGTTATAGGGAATTGTAAAGAACTGAAGAGGTATATAGGGGATAAGGAAGGTTTGTAACAGGGAATGGAGGGGTTGAAGGGAGAGAGGGAATATGGCTGTGGGTAAGGTAAAAGGAGATACCCCCTGCTGAGAGGCTATCTTTGAAAACTGGGGTTCCTGAGAAATGAGCCACCTATGATAGCCTCAGGGGATGTCTTCTCTATTGACTGATGTTAAAGATACCCCAGAGCAGGTAAGCATGGACACCCCTCCTGAGGGACAAGCCTCTCCCCAGACCAAGGTCTCCCAGCAGGGGTCCTATAAGGACCATTTAGGGTTGAATGGCTATACTTAGGTTCAGCTCCCTCTATGTCTCCTGAAATGATAGTCTTCTTATCTGACTGCGGTTATTTAAATAAAGATGAATTTTAATAACAAGTTTGGTTTGGGAGGTATTAGGGAAGAGGGAATTGGGATTTCCCTAGATTGGGTTTGATTCTCTCTCAGCTTTTGAGCTGAGGCGAGGTCTCATAGGCTGGTGGAGGGTTTCTTTTATTCCTGTCTATGCTAATCTGTGCTAGGTTTCTTAAGTTCAAAGACTTAGCAGTAGAGAGCAAGAGGAAGAAAAGTTCTGAATTTCAGAGCTGGTTGGGCCCGTCTCTTTGGGCTGATGCCCCTAAAGACTAGCCTTACAGTTCAAACTGCTCCCCTTAAATGCTTTTGTTCAATGACATGATCACAGGAATCCAGCTAGAGCACACAGTTGGGAAAAGTCCAAGAATACAGGTATTTCTATCCCAAGACAGGGAGAGAGGCTCCTTCTAGTCTGAGTGCCCTGAAGAGAGAGTCATGAGACCAACTATCACTCCCAGGAGCCCCTCCCCCACCAACTATCATTCTTGTCCACCAATTTCCCTCTAACCTTCCAACTGCTGATAGCTCCAACTCAGTGGCAGAAAGTCCAGCATTTGCTTCAGTTTTCAATGACACTGAAAGCAGGGATGATATTACAAAAGAACATACCAATGACATAATAGAAAAGACAATCTTAAATCCTTATGTCAAAGAATTCCAACAAAGAGCAACTACACAAGAAAAAGCAAGCACAAATATCACACCATCCTTAAGTCTCTATGATAATGCAACTCTATTGCAAACTGATGATGGATTGCAAAATGAATGTTCAAAGCAACAAGAGAAGTCTATAGCTGAAGAACAAAACTGGGATATGTTCCTTCCACAGGAAGAAACAAACTCATAAGAACCAAATTTATCAAAACATAACACAGAGTTACAGCATACTACTGGGAAAGAGCTAGCAAAAGACTTGGGGAATATAGAAATCACCAAGCAACAGACAGAGCAAGACATGACTCACACAGAACCACTATGTACAATGATATTTGACTCAGAAAGTGAGGAAGACCAAGAACTTTATGAATATATCAAGCTTTACTATCAAGATCACAAAGCTTTACAAGAGTGGGAGACAGATGATTATATTAACAACTCAAATCAAGAACAAATGATCCTTTCAGAAGAGTTAGTTCAAGGCATAGCATACATAAACCCATTAGAAGAAATGCTGGTGACATTGGGAGCCAAGAATTATCAAGAACTTTATGGAAAGTTTGAGGTTGAGGAAGAAGACACTGAATTAGGAGTAGAACAAAATTATATACCTGATAGAAAACAAACAGAAGAAGAAGCAAACAATGTAATGATCCTATCACACCCTCCTTTCTCTGATACAACAAATAGTACCCCTAGATTACAATTTGCACAACATAAAACCAGGAGACATAGTATACTTAAAAAATTTCAATAGAAAATTGGCTACAGACATAAAATGGACTGGACCACATGAAATATTGCTTACTACCCTAATAGCTATAAAAATCACAGGGAAAGACTCATGGTTCCACTGTTCCCATGTAAAACCAGAAAAAAATCAACATCACTGTAACAGAGATAGAATATGAAGATAGCTACACAAAAGATAGTGCTGTGAAATGAAAATGAGAAATGAAAACAAAAACTGATTAATATCAAAAAGTACACCACAAAGAAACAATAGTTACACATAATGTTCAAGACAACAAGATCCCAGCAGTCAAGCATGCCACAGTGAGAAGACAACTTTCCAGCCCAGGGGAAAAGATTTTAAACCAGCCCAGAGGTAAAGCATCAAGAAAAGCTGCTAGAGAGAAGAAACAAAGAAAAAAAAAAAAGCTGAAATGGACAGCTGACTCTGAACTTTGCAAATTTGTTTATATAAAGAGGACACACAGAAAACAGAACTTATATGTAAGACTGTGGCAAAATCATAAAATAAAATTAATTTCACATATTAGGGAAATAGCATGCAACACTACATAACTTGGAAGAAGAGATCCATCAGTCAACATGAGAAATAGAAATCTGCCGAATCTTGATAAGTTTTAATTCAACACAACACTATTAGACACAAAATACAAAATCCCAAACTGACATATATTGGGAGACCTTGTTTAAAAAAAGTGTCTGAAATTGTATTTATGCAAAATGTAAATATGTATATAGTTAGTTCCATATGGTCTTAGGCAAATAGAAAGATCAATAGATTTTTCTATTTGACTGACATCAAGATTAGAGCATTATGTATATTATTGTATTATAAGTAAATAATCTCTATAAATGATGTATTACTATAATTAGGTTAGTAACATAGTGATAGAGTCTGTAAATATTTAGCAAAATATATGTCCAGACAGTTAGTCAGGTATTTATTAAATGGCTACTATGTTTCAGGCCCTGTACTAAGTGCTATGGAGATAAAGAAAAGCAAAAGATAGTCCTTGATCTTAAGGAGTTCATAGTTAAATATGGGAGAACACATGCAAATGACTATCTGCAAACAAGATAAATATAAAATAAATTGGAATGATCAGTGGAGCAAAACCATAATCATTAAGTGGGATAGAGAAAGACTTCTTGTCGACAATGGAATTTGAGCTGGTTCTTGAAAGAAGCCAGCAAAGCCAAGAGATGGGAGTACTACTTATGACAGCAGAATCTAAAAAAGATATAATTTGGGGTTGGAGAGAATTGATTTATTTTCAATCTTTTATTATAGAAAAATATTGTTAACATTTGGTTACTAAGTGAAAATTACAATTAGAAAGAGAAAGCAGTTTGGGATAAAATTAGAAAATCAATCTGGTCCAATTACCCTGCAAATTATTGATTGTCTCTCCCCTCATCAGAACTCTAATTTTAACTAAAGGTTGTTTTATTTTTAAAGTGAACATAAGGAAAAGAAAGAGTTTATTTTTATATTTATACTCTTTCTTATTTTTTCCAGTGGGGTACTTCTAACCAATCATATTATAACCTCTCTATAATCAAATAATTCTACAAGCAATCCTATAGCCAATAAGTTCATCCCACATAGCCATCTTAGTGCTGAACCTCTCTGGATGTAGCCTGACCGGTGCTCTGGGGAAAAGCATACTGTCCATCTCTATCCATGTACAAAATGTCTTTCCCACTCAGCAAGTCTTACCATAGACTATGATCCATTAGTGTAACCTTGGGAAGGAACTAAAGGATCTGGGGTTATTTGCATTACATGTGATCTAATATCAGGATTGTAGAGAGGAAGAAGGGAATTTAAAAATGCTCCAATAACTTAAAATGATACAAAGAATCTATCTAAATCCAGTCACAACTATTATTTATACTGGGGATAGGTTTCCCAATAAGGTCAGGAGTGAAACAAGGATGCCCATTATCACCAATACTATTTAACATAGTAATAGTAATGCTAGCAATAGCCATAAGAGAAGAAAAAGAAATTGAAGGAATCAGAATGAGATAATAAAACTTTTTGTTTTCAAGTGACATTATGATATATATGGAAAATCCTAGAGATTCAACTAAAAAGTTATTTGAAGCTATCAATGATATTAGCAAAGCATCAGGCTATAAAATAAACTCACATAAATCCTAAGTATTTTTATATAATACTAACAAAGTCCTATAAGAAGAAAAAAACATATTCAATTTAAAATAACCACAGATGGAAGAAAATATCTGGGCATATAGTTAGCAGAAGAAACCCAGGAACTTCATTAACATAATTATAAAAACACATTTTACACAAAGTCAGATTTAAATAAATGGAGAAATTTTAATTGTTCATGAATGGACAGAGCCAATATAATTAAAATGACAATCCTGCCTAAACTAGTGTACTTCTTCAATGATATCCCAATTAAATTACCAAACAATTAATTTATTGAGGTAGAAAAATAATAAAACTCATTAGAAAAAACAAAAGATCAAGAACATCAAAAGAATTAATGAAAAATAGATAAATGAAAGATGTCTAGCAATATGGGACTTTAAATTGTATCATATATCAGTAATTATCAAAACTATTTGGTATTGGCTAAGAAATAGGTAGATCAGTAGAACAAGGCAAACATGAAACAAACAGTAGTGTATTAAAAAAAGAAAAAGAAAACCAAATCAAAAATTAATTGGAAATTAAATAATATGATACTCCATAATCAGTTAGTTAGAGAACAAATCAGCGAAACAATTAATAATTTCATCGAGGAAAATGACAATGGTGAGACATCCTTTCAAACTTTATGGGATGCAGCCAAAGCAGTAATAAGAGGAAAATTCATATCCCTGAGTGCATATATTAACAAACTAGGGAGGGCAGAGATCAATGAATTGGAAATGCAAATAAAAATCTTGAAAGCGAACAAATTAAAAACCCCCAGAAAAAACCAAACTAGAGATCCTAAAAATTAAGGAAGAAATTAATAAAATTGAAAGTGATAGAACTATTAAACTAATAAATAAGACTAGATGTTGGTACTTTGAAAAACCAAACAATATAGACTAAGTAATTTAAAAAAGGAAAGAAGAAAAGCAAATTAACAGCATCAAAGATGAAAATGTGGACATCACCTCCAATGAAGAGGAAATTAAGGTGATCATTAAAAATTACTTTGCCCAATTACATGGCAATAAATATACCAATCTAGGCGATATGGAGGAATATATACAAAAATATTAACTGCCTAGACTAACAGAAGAAGAAATAGAATTCTTAAATAATCCCATATCAGAAAATGAAATCCAACAGGCCATCAAAAAACTCCCTAAGAAAAAATCCCCAGGGCCTGATGGATTCACAAGTGGATTCTATTAAACATTCAAAGAGCAGCTAATCCCAATACTAATACAAACTATCTGACATAATAAGCAAAGAGGGAGTTCGACCAAATTCCTTTTATGACACAAACATGGTACTGATTCCAAAACCAGGCAGGTCAAAAACAAAGAAAGAAAATTATAGAGCAATCTCCCTAATAAATGTAGATGCAAAAATCTTAAATATAATATTAGCAAAAAGAATCCAGCAAGTGATCAGAAGGGTCATCCACCATCATCAAGTAGGATTTATACCAGGGATGCAGGGCTGGTTCAATATTAGGAAAACCATCCACATAATTGACCATATCAACAAGCAAAGCAACAAAAATCACATGATTATTTCAATAGATGCAGAAAAAGCCTTTGATAAAATACAACACCCATTCCTATTAAAAACACTAGAAAGCATAGGAATAAAAGGGTTGTTCCTAAAAATAATAAAAAGTATTTATCTAACACCATCAGATACTATCATCTGCATTGGGGATAAACTAGATGCATTCCCAATAAGATCAGGAGTGAAACAAGGATGCCCATTATCACCTCTATTATTTGATATTGTACTAGAAACACTAGCAGTAGCAATTAGAGAAGAAAAAGAAATTGAAGGCATTAAAATAGGCAAGATGGAGACCAAGTTATCACTCTTTGCAGATGACATGATGGTCTACTTAAAAAATCCTAGAGATTCAACCAAAAAGCTAATCGAAATAATCAACAACTTTACAAATATAAAATAAACCTGCATAAGTCATCAGCATTTCTATATATTTTCAACACAGCTCAGCAGCAAGAACTAGAAAGAGAAATCCCATTCAAAATCACCTTAGACAAAATAAAATACCTCGGAATCTATCTCCCGAGACAAACACAGGAACTATATGAACACAACTACAAAACACTCTCCACAACAACTAAAACTAGACTTGAGCAATTGGAAGAACATTAACTGCTCATGTGTAGGATAAGCCAATATAATAAAAATGAACATCCTACCCAAACTTATTTATCTATTTAGTGCCATACCCATTGAACTTCCAAAACATTTCTTTACTGATTTAGAAAAAAACAACAACAAAGTTCATTTGGAAGAACAAAGGATCAAGGATATCCAGGAAAATAATGAAAAAAATACAAAGGAAGGGGGACTTGCAGCCCCAGACCTCAGACTATATTATAAAGCAGCATTCATCAAAACAACTTGGTACTGGCTAAGAGACAGAAAGGAAGATCAGTGGAATAGACTTGGGGCAAGTGACCTCAGCAAGACAGTATATGATAAACCCAAAGATCCCAGCTCTGGGGACAAAGATTCACTATTTGATAAAAACTACCTGGAAAATTGGAAGACAGTGGGGAGAGATTAGGTTTGGATCAACACCTCACACCCTACACCAAGATAAATTCAAAATGGCTGAATGACTTGAACATAAAGAAGGAAACTATAAGTAAATTAGGCAAACACAGAATAGTATACATGTCAGACCTTTGGGAAGGGAAAGACTTTAAAACCAAGCAAGACTTGGAAAGAGTTACAAAATGCAAAATAAATAATCTGGAATACATCAAATTAAAAAGCTTTTGTACAAACAAAACCAATGTAACTAAAATCAGAAGGGAAGCAACAAATTGGGAAACAATTTTCATAAAAACCTCTGACAAAGGTTTAATTACTCAAATTTATAAAGAGCTAAGTCAATTGTACAAAAAATCAAGCCATTCTCCAATTGATAAATGGGCAAGGGACATGAATAGGCAGTTTTCAGATAAAGAAATCAAAACTACTAATAAGCACATGAAAAAAGTGTTCTAAATCTCTCATAATCAGAGAGATGCAAATCAAAACAACTCTGAGGTATCACCTCACACCTAGAAGATTGGCTAACATGACAGCAAAGGAAAGTAATGAATGCTGGAGGGGGTGTGGCAAAGTAGGGACACTAATTCATTGCTGGTGGGGTTATAAATTGATCCAACCATTCTGGAGGGCAATTTGGAACTATGCCCAAAGGGCAATAAAAGACTGTCTGCCCTTTGATCCAGCCATAGCACTGCTGGGTTTGTACCCCAAAGAGATAATAAGGGAAAAGACTTGTACAAGAATATTCATAGCTGCACTCTTTGTGGTGCCCTTCAATTGGAGAATAGCTGAACAAATTGTGGTATATGTTGGTGATGGAATACTATTGTGCTCAAAGGAATAATAAAGTGGAGGAAGTCCATGGAGATTGGAACAACCACCAGGAAGTGATGCAGAGTGAAAGGAGAAGAACCAGGAAAACATTGTACACAGAGACTGATACACTGTGGTACAATCAAACATAATGGAATTCTCCATTGGTATCAATGCAATGTCCCTGAACAATATGCAGGGATCTAGGAGAAAAACACTATCCGCAAGCAGAGGACAAACTGTGGGAGAAAAACCACCGAGGAAAAGCAACTGTTTGAGTACAGGTGTTGAGGGGACATGTCTGAGGAGAGACTCTAAATGAACACTCTAATGTAAATACCAACAACATGGAAATGGGTTCAAATCAAGAACACATGTGATACCCAGTAGAATCATGCATTGGCTAGGGGAGAGGTGGGGGTGGGGGTGGGAAGAAAATGACCTTTGTCTCCAATGAATAATGTTTGGAAATGACCAAATAAAATAATGTTAAAAAAAAGAAAAAGAAAAAGTTTGTACCCCAAGGGAAGTTCTAACTTTCAGTATGGAGAGGGAGAAAAAAAGGAGTCCCCTCCTTCCCAAAGTGGGGTACATGGGAGACAGCAAATGTAATGAGTTTGCTCAGAGAGAGGAGAGGGGATTTGAAGATTTTGCGGCCTTCTGCTGTCCCTCCTTAGCTAAAGCTGCTCTCCCCAATTCACTCTTGTCCCTCTTGTCCCCACTTCTCTACTCGAGATCAAAGGGTCTCCCCTTGATCTGTTCACTCACACTCAGCTTGGGGAACAGATAACTTTTAATGTCAACTCAATCAGTTAATACAAAAGGAAAATAATGGACAGGGAAGAATGGGAAAAGGTGGTCCATGTCTCTATCTAAACCCTTTTCCCTCCCTCCTCGAGTTTGGGGAAAACTCAGGCTTTGGCAGCCTGAGCCCCCCTGAGAGAAAGTCAGGTTGACTCACCCCTGCGCAACAGGAGCTGAGGTAAAGTCTGCTCAGGTTTCTCTTCAGAAGTCCCTTCGTTTGGAACATGTTGGGGGGGAAATATTTCCAGTCACCAGCAAGAAAAATTGGTAACCCTCAGGAGAAAGTATTTTTCCCAACTTCTCTATTCAGCTTCTCAAGACCGAGAGTCCTCACTGCTCTCCCAGCCAGAGTCTTCTCCTCCAGATTCCACTCCTGGGGCCCCTCCCCCATCAAGGTGATCAATTTCCCATACTCTTCAGCCTGGCAATTTTTCCTCTAGTGCCAGCCTCTGTCACAGTAGTAAAAGATTATAGTATTCTTGTATTTGGCAAAGCATGGATTTCAGTTTTAAGGAAAAGAAATCACTATTTAGTAGAAAATTGCTGGGAAAACTGCAAGCTAGTTTTGCAGAAATTAGGTATAGATCTGAATCTTATACCATTCATTAACATAATATCAAAATGATAAATGACCTAGACATAAAGGGAGATATAAATAAATTAGAAGAACAGAGAACATATCACCTATTAAATTTGTGGATAAGAGAGGAATTTAAGGGTCAATAAGAGTTGGCAAGCATTGTGAGATTGTGAAATGTAAAATGGATAATTTTGAGTACATTACATTGAAGAGACTATACAAATAAAAAATGTCTATATTGGAAGGAAAGCAGAAAATTGGAGGAGTGATTTATAGACAGACTCTTGGAAAGAAGTCATACATCTAAAATATATAGAGGACTTAGCTAAATATGTTAGAATAAAAGCCATCCCCCAAATGATAAATGGACAAAAGATATGAACAAATAATTTTCAGATTAAGAAATCAAAGCCATACATAGGTACATGAAAAAAATGCTCTAAATCACTATTGATTAGAGAATTGCTAACAAAACAATTCTGAAATATCTCACACCCATGAGGTTGGTTAAAATGACAAAATTGCAAAATGTTGGAGGGGATGTAGAAAAATGGGAACAGTAATGCATTGTGAATGGAGCTGTGAACTGATCCAACCATTTTGGAGAGAAATTTGAAATTACACTGTAGATCTTAAAATTAATATCCAATTCTCCATGTATTATATTTTATTTATTAATAATAACTAAAATTTAAAAAGCTAGAGTAAAGCTAGCTCAAGCCATGGTTGCGAGATAAGAGCGAGACGGCAGTTACCACCAACTATATACAAAAAGTAATCATGCAATATGGTGGTGACAGGAGAGGAATTCTGGGAAATCCTAAAGGAATTCTGGAAACCATAGTTTAATGGTAAAAATTTATACTTCTCCCACCTCCTTGTGATTCTTTTGGGAGACCATTCTCCCCATAGGGATCGTTTTAAACATAATCAACTTACAAATTGCAATAATTTGTGAATAAAAGGAAAAGAGAACAAAATCAATGATTGCTAGTCACATTGACAAAAAGCCAATTAGGGAGAAGTCTCCTTTGGCATAAGAGTATACATACAAAACAAATGTATTCAACCCCCCAAAGTTCAAATTCACCATATCCCAAAGTTCACTCCGGATCTTTTGGTGCAGCATATGGTCTCTGCAGATATATTCATGGCACCTTCTCCAAACACTTCACTTTCTGGATTCTTGGATGTAGTTTCTTGTTCTAAATTGGACTAAAATTCAAGTCAAAGTTCACAAAAACAAGATAGTTCCCCCTTAGGATGATAATAAGACATTTCCCCCTGAGGAGGATACAGGGATACACATAGGAATCAAAGAGGGATATATGGCCAAGTCATAAGGCATATGAATCAATTATTAAAAACATCAAAGAATTCAAAGAAATTTAAAAGTAACCTTTGAGTAAAATATAGAATATTAAAAAAAGTGAAAAATTCTGGGAAGGAAAAAAATTCACAAATCACAACAGGTTCTTATAGAGATCCATGTCCCATAAGCCTGCAACAATAGTCACTCACTCACCCAATTTCACAGTATGGACTACGATAAATTGCCACATCATATAAGAAAATAGAAAAAAAAAAAACTAGATCTTGAAACAAATAGGAAATAGCATTCCTTGGTTTGACCCTTTTCTTTACTTTCCAGGATAATGGAGCTAGAAAATCAATGCAATGTACTTGATATAGAGTGTGGTACAAGGAAATCCTGCATTTAACACATGTTAAACAGCCACAACCTTGAGTCTCACATGTGATTAAGTTATTGTGTTATTTTTTTTTTTACAGAATCTCATCAAATCCCCATAGGATTGATTTGGTCTCTTATCTTGTGTTCATTTGGCACTTTGTAGGCCAACTTCTATGCCCCTTTGTGGTTTATTTCTCCTTGGATTAAACATATTCATTGAGCAAAAGTCTCATGATATTTAAATAACTACTGGCAGGTTGCCATGGTCCAAAGCTTTTTGGGTACACATTGAAATGCTAGGAAAAATGGACATCTTAGCTTATTCAATCACAAAAAGCAAAACAGTTAAAAAAATCTTTTCAATATTGGTGACATGTGCTTCAAATGCAAAAAAAAATGAGAGAAAAAGTCAAATACTGTATTACACATGTCATAAGAAAAACAAAAATATTCTAAAAATCAAAAATATATAGCTTATAGTCAGTGACATACTATGTCAGTTAAGGAAAGGTAGAATACAAAGGTTTCTTACCCCCAAATGAGATCCAGTTCCATTTTAAATTGGCCATGAACCACTTTGTGAGTGAAAATGATTTTCACAAAGTAATGGTTTTATAAAACAGTAGTACAAAAGAAAAAAAGAGGTAACAAAATTCACAATAGCCGAGTTAATGACAATAGCAAGCAAAGCCACTATCATATAGGATTCACATCTGAGTCTCTATATAGACACATGTTGTGTGACATTTAAAAAACCTATGAACTGATGGATATTTATCACAATTTCTAAAGATGTAGAAATTCTTTCAACCTTGGCAAAGATAGTTTTAACAAAATCTATTGCTACCATCATTCCAAAATTCAGCAGAAAAGCCTAGAAAAAAAATACATCTCTGTACTGCTGATGAAAACCTTTTGGGATCTAAAACATCACCAAAAATCTAGATCATACTTGTGGAAGTAGATTAAATTGAAGAGTTAAAATATTAGGTTGAATCTTCTTTGGCTTCATGCTTTATATAAAATTTTTGTGGTAAGAACTTCTATTTTGTTCTCTACTTTTAATTCAACATTCCTTTATCATTCAGAAGCTATTAGCTATGGAAAAATCATTTCTGAAGACCCCTTAAAATAAAAATATTTGAGATATTTAGCTCATTAAATTCTCCAAAGGTTGTATACAATTGTAACCAGGTTTTTATGAAGTTCATCCATCATCTTCTATGTGACAATTAACAAAGGCAAAAAGAAAGAAAAGGATGTATAAGCAACATGTGAGCTCAATGGATTAGTTGACAAAACTAGCATACACAGGAGTTATGATTTTGCCACTGAAGAGAGTTTGTGCAAGATGACCATGGGCTTGTACAATGATATTTTGTTCAGTATAGTTATAGGGAAAAGGTACAAATGAAAATCATGTAACAAAATAGATCTAATAGGCAAAACACAGTAGCTTAAAATTATTCAGTATAACAGAAAGATATTGATTAGATTAATATATGAACTTAAAAGAAAATTAAACCTTAAAGCAATCAGCAAAATACAATAAGCCTTGATAGGGTACAGGAAGTGAATTCAAAAATCCTTTTCTCCAATTCCAATAGACTTCTTCACTATTTGGAGGGGAACAAACTGAAAATAGTTAGCAAGCAATAAAACAATGGAGTATGAAAAGGTTTAAAATTCACCTCCAGATCTCATTAATATTTCTTCCCCTCCCCAGTATTTATCAACCATTTGCATTTCTTTTGGAACTCCTCTGGAGTTCCTCATACACTCACTGGGCAGAATCTTCATTTTGCATGTTGAGAGTATTTAAGATTTTCAAAACTTTGTCAAACTTTTCAGTTTGGTCTGGAATTCAAGCTGTCTAGCTTGCTGCTGCATATTCTTAAGTAGAAGTAAATAAAGTGGGAATTATGCAATGAAAATAAAAACTGCCAGTAAAAGAACTAAGCAGATCCAATCTGCTCTTGTAAACTCTATCAACTCAAATTGGTCTTTCAGAGTTTCAAGCATACTTGGGAAGAGCATTATTCCTAAAAAAAAAAAAAGGCAGAATGGATTTTATTTACAGGTAAACAAAAAGACTGCTTGAAGGAAAGAATCTTTTCAGATATTTGCTAGAGGCCTTTTAAAGATATTCTCCAGTGCCCTCTTCCCTAAGGGCAAAACTTCAAGGGAAAATAATAGCATATTTGCATATGAGAGAAAGAGTATTCCTTGGTATTTTGGGTCAGGATCAAAAATCTGAGACAAAATCCCCAAAACTTCAGCTTCAAATGCATTGAATTGGACTTATCTGCCCTCCCTCTAATGTTGGATTGTAGGCTAGGAAGAAAGAAAGAAAAAAAAAATAGCAGAGGAGTCCCCTTCCTGTGAAAAGAATCCTGAGTTGCAAGCCAGGAGCCCAGAGTCAACTTAACACACCATTTAGAAACTAGAATTTGGGGGGACGAGGGGGCTGAATAGTGTGTTTTTTTCTGTTCCACACTGTGTTCCCCTGCTGAAAAATTGACATGGGCACTGTACCCCAGAAACCCAGGCATAGTATTATCAGGGGAACTCCCTTGTTTTTCCTGACTCTGAGCCTAAAAACACCCAATGACCCCTCTAGGGTCTTGAGATGACTATCTTCCTCTGATCATCCTCTAGATGGACAGAAAGATGCACCTTCAGACCACACCTCAATCCTATCAGGCATCTGTTTGTCCCCTAAAACTAAGGAATCTTTATGTCCCCAGGCAGACCCCAGTATGATCACCCCACCTCATGCCTGAGTGACTAACTCTCTTGAAAAAAATGTATAAAATCCCCAGAACTGATGTCATCTGGAGGACAGCCTCTCCATCCATGCTGTCCCCATGGGGGAACAGTCTTTCCTTTCATGCTGTCCTCCCAAGGAACTGCTCCCCATCTTGCTGTTCTACCTTGCTATCCTCCTGGCCACTCTCAACATTACTTTCTAAATTAATAAATCTCTTTTTGTTTTTAAGCTAAGTTTTGGAGTCATTGCATGCTTGCAAAAGGCATCCTTCCCTAACCCCAAAGGTATCCTTCCTGCCCATAACAAAATGACTAGCACAGGCTTGAAAACCCATGTGGGCAGGTGTGTGTGTGTATGTGGGAGTGGCCAAAGGGATTGGGAATCTCACCTTTCCATGGGAAAAAAGCAGCATGGATGATAGAAGGGTCTGGTTGCAGGCTGTCAGAGCTGGAAGCTGGATGGGGACCACTCAATGGTGGCAGGAGCACAAGCAGCAGGGCTAGGAGAGCACAGAGTGTGTGGAGAGGAGAGGCAATCACAGCTCTTGGCTCTCGCGGTGGATGGACATAGTCCAAACCACTGGGAAAATTTACTGTCTATACTGAAAAAGTTATCTTAAAAATATTTGAGAATTCTCTCCCTTCATTGTTGCAAAAATGGAGAATTTTTAAATGAATATTCAATGCTCCAAGTATTATATTTTATAAGATTTATTAATAATAACTAAAATTTTAAAAAGCTAGAGCACAAAAGGAGCTAATTCAAGCTGTGGTCACAAGAGAAGAGAGAGACGGAGGGAAGAGTTACCACCAACTATATACAAAAGGTGACCATGCAGTGTGGTGGAGAGGAGAGGAATTCTGGGTAACGTAGTTCAAAGGTATAAAAATTCTACTTATACAACACCCAGAGTACTCTAAAACTATATATACCCTTAGACTCAGCAGCAATACCATTACTGGATCTGTCTTCCAGGGAGATCAGAAAAAAGGGAAAAAATAACTCTATATGTTCCAAACTATTTATAGCAGTGCTCTTTTTGTTGGCAAAGGACTGGAAATTGAAGGGATGCCCATCAACTGGGAAATGCCTAAACAAACTATGGCATGTCATTCTAATGGAATACTATTGCACCATAAGAAGCAATGAGCAGACTATTTTTTTTTAATTGGGAAAGAACTACATGAGATAATGAACAATGATATGAGTCGAACCAAGAGAACATTATATACAATTAAAGATTTAATACTTAAAGAATAAGTTATAAATGTTACCTCCAGAGAATGAACTGAAAATGAAAGCATAAAAAACATAATTAATACATAGGTCTCCTAGATAATGCCTTCTATGATGTAAGGAGGGCAGAGAAGGACTGAGGCACTTGCAAATAAATTCTACTAGTTAAAAAAATGCAACTATTTTCACCTTTCAAAGAAACATACTAAATGAGTGGAAGAGAAAGTTAATTCTTAGCAGTGAAGAAAACAAGTATTCTGCTCACTTTTTTTAATGGGAAGCAAATTAACCTTGTCAAAAAAAATGATTCCAAGATTCATTAATCTTCATTCATGGCAAGAGTATATACCCCATAACTAGCCCAGGAACTCAGTTCAGTGTTAAAAGTTTGCCATAAATAATACTCAAATTGAGTAATTTACCCATGTATATTGACAGGTAGTCAATGGTTGATAATAACTTATGTAGCCCATCTTCCATCTCGATTAATGAAAGGTTCTTTTTTGGTAAGGGTCATATACTGTCCAACTGCTGCCACAGGAAACATACTGAAAGCAAGAGATGACTTAATTATCCTTAAACTGAAGAGAGACAAAGAGATGATGAATAGGGATAGGAAAAAAAAGAAGCCAGGAAATTAGTTAAAATGATTCCTCATCGCTATGTATTGATTTTGACATATCCTATATTTACTTCACATGTTGTACCCTAGCAGCAGAGTGTAAGCTACCTGCAGGCAGTAACTATCTCTCTTTTGGTTTTATATCCCTAGTAGATAGTGTCTGGTATTTAGTAGAATCAGCAAATACTTGATAATGGATTGGTAGAATTTCCACCTGAACAGAGAAGAACCATGGCGTTACAATGAAATGCTAGTCATGAGTTACTTTTAGATTTCTCCAAAGAATAAAAACCAAACTTTATGGCATTCTGGACTGGGTCATGATTTGAAATTTCGGGAGAAGATGCTCCAAATTCTAGGAACAAAGTTTAATTAGTTTCCCAGACTCCTAGATTTTACCCCCTGAAGATTTTAGCAATGGGAGAAAGACATTAAGCCAAAAGTAAGTTTTAAGTGTTGTGATTTGGGTGGGGGTTTTGGAGAGAAGGAGCAGGGAGAAGAGGTCAAGTTTAAAAGGGTTCGGAGAAGTCAATGCCTTTTAGGTTTAATCTTGGATCTAAAGCAGAAACTGTGAAGATCACAGACTTTGTTGACTCATTTAGCTCTTTTCTGTGTGTGAAAAATTTCCTGCCATGTTATATAAACAATCTGTTGTAGAGCTACTTTTAAAATTGTCCATCTATCTTTCATCATATTTTATAACAGCTACATTTTACTATAAACATTATGAACAGCATGGCTTGTAAGTGGGAAAATGCAGAGGAAGGGAGCTTCCTTTACTCACCAGGGAAACATAAGAAATGGTCCATTACAAATTTGTCTAAATGTTTCCACTTTTTAAGTCTCCATCTGTACACTTTACATTTATAGGCATTTGATGACTGCATGATTTTTTCCCCACTCCTTTTCTGCAGTAGTGAACTTCTAAACTTATTTCTTCATTGAAACAACTGCACATTTTACCCTTGGGTACAATCAACTACAAGTTATCCACATGTGCATGACCTCCACTATACTGGGCTTCTTCCATGCTGCCTGTCTTTCCAATCTTGAGTCACTTCACTCCCCCACACTGGGGAAAGCTAAAGGTATGGGTGTTTCCCATTGCCATTTCCTGGGTAATTATGAAATTAGGCTAATTGCTCAGGTGCTTGCAAAATGTTGCCCAAATAAAATATTAAATGAGATATCTACCTACAGGATTTGGGTGTAATGATGCTCTTTAAGTCTCAAAAGACTACAATTCAATACTACTGTGCATTTCTGGGTCTAGATCTTTCGTGGACATAGAAAACCATGTCTAATGCAATTTCTGCTTAAAATTCAAGGATTAGCAATCAAATGAGTTGCAACAACTCAGTTGCCACTGAGGTTTTTGCTTGGGATTGTCCCCAAATTCACCTTGGGGTTGGTTGGTCTGTGCACATAAAAAAATAAACACAGTCAATGACTTACATGTCTTCCACATCAGTCACATTTTACAATACCCAGAGCTCTTGTGGATGTCAAATCCAAATGACAACAAAGTTTGATCTAGAGCTGCCTCACCAATCTGATTGGTTGGTCTACGGGAAAGTGTGGACAATCTCTGGGGCAATCTAATGAAGCCAGATTCTAGGAAATAGACCCTTGGCAGTGGGAGGAGAAGGAATGTGGAAGAAGGGAGAGGGGAGGACAGAAGAGCAGAGACCTAGAAAAACCAGAAGTCTCCAAAATAAAGCAGTTGTGATTTTCAGTAGCAGCTCCCAGAAATGACAAAGTACCACCAAATCCTCTTACTTGGCAGCCTCCTATACATTACCTAAATGTTAAATGCCAGCCAGGACCAAAAAGCAGTAGTGAATCCTCATCCAGCAAACAAAGCAGGGGCATTTTAGGTCTCCACCTGTTAACTCAGAGATACATATCTTTATTCTATGCAATGCCCTATGTGAAAAAAAATTTAAGTCTCTCATTCTCAGAATATGTAAAACAGCTATTCCCTTAGAGTTCCTCATTACCCAACTTTGGCTCATAGCATTTTGCACGGGTGTGAGAACTTGCAAGAAATCCTACTCTATCAGCTTGAAGCATCTAAAAGCTTGGGCAAAGATGTGAGGGAAGAAAAAAGGATGAAAACAAGACAAGTCCTACCTTGTAGAGGTCTGTGGGGGAGAGACACCCCTAGTTCAGTATCATCCTTGCTCCCACAAAGAATTCCATTCAAGGCCTGGTCCTTAATTTCATAAGATTTGTCCCTTAGTGGTAAGTTCTTCTTACTGATACTTATAATGGTCTGGCTTTTAGCCTTAACTAACAATATGACTTCCTGACTTGAGGCTGCAAAATTCTTAAACATCTACCTGTCCTTTTACTGGTGTTGCCACCAAGTCAGGCTTATCATAGACTATCTTGCTGAGGTCATTTACCCCAAGTCTATTCCACTGATCCTCCTTTCTGTCTCTTAGCCAGTACCAAATTATTTTGATGACCACTGCTTTATAGTATAGTTTGAGATCTGGGACTGCAAGGCCACCTTCCTTTGCATTTTTTTTCATGATTTCCCTGGATATCCTTGATCTTTTGTTCTTCCAAATAAACTTTGTTATGTTTTTTTTTCTAATTCAGTAAAAAAGATTTTTGATAGCTTGATGGGTATGGCACTCAATAAGTAAATTGATTTGGGTAGGATGGTCATTTTTATTATGTTAGCTCATCCTACCCATGAGCAGTTAATGTCTTCCCGATTGTTTAGATCTAGTTTTAATTGTGTGGAAAGTGTTTTGTAGTTGTGTTCTTATAGTTCCTGTATTTGTCTCAGCAGTTAGATTCCTAAGCATTTTATATTGTCTAGGGTGATTTTAAATGGAATTTCTTTTTCTAATTCTTGCTGCTGAGATGTGTTGGAGATATATAGAAATGTTGATGACATATGTGGGTTTATTTTGTATCCTGCAACTTTGCTAAAGTCATTGATTATTTCCACTAGCTTTTTAGTTGATTCTCTAGGATTCTTTAAGTAGACCATCATGTCATCTGCAAAGAGTGATAGCTTGGTATCTTCTTTGCCAACTATAATACCTTCAATTTCTTTTTCTTCTCTAATTGCTACTGCTAGTGTTTCTAGTACAATGTTAAATAATAGAGGTGATAATGGGCATCCTTGTTTCACTCCTGATCTTATTGGAAATGCATCTAGTTTATCCCCATTGCAGATGATGTTGACTGATGGTTTTAGATAAATACCTTTTATTATTTTTAGGAAAGACCTTTCTATTCCTATACTTTCTAGTGTTTTCAAAAAGAATGAGCATTGTATTTTGTCAAAGGCTTTTTCTGCATCTATTGAGATAATCATGTGATTTTTGTTGGTTTGCTTGTTGATACGGTCAATTAAGTGGATGGTTTTTCTAATATTGAACCAATCTTCCATTCCTGGCATAAATCCCACCTGATCATAGTGAATAACTCTCGTGATGACTTCCTGGGGTCTTTTTGCTAGTATCCTATTTAAGATTTTTGTATCTATATTCATTAAGGAGATTGGACCATAGTTTTCTTTCTCTGCTTTTTACCTGCCTGGATTTGGAATCAGTACCATATTTGTGTCATAGAAGGAATTTGATAGAACTTCGTCTTTGCTTATTAAGTCTTATTATTATTATTATATATTATTATGCTTATTATTGTGTAGTATTGGGATTAGCTGTTCTTTGAATGTTTGATAGAATTCACTTGTGAATCCATAAGGCCTTGAGGATTTTTTCTTAGGGAGTTCTTTGATGGCTTGTTCAATTTCTTTTTCTGATATGGGATTATTTAAGAATTATATTTCTTCTTCTGTTAATCTAGGCAATTTATATTTTTGTAAGTATTCATCCATATCACCTAGATTGGCATATTTATTGCCATGTAATTGGAGGAAATTGTTTTTAATGATTGCCTTAATTTCCTCTTCATTTGGCGGTGAACTCTCCCTTTTCATCTATGATACTGTTAATTTGGTTTTCTTATTTCCTTTTTTATTAGATTGACCAGTATTTGGCTATTTTGTTTGTTTTGTTTTTTTTTTTCAAAATACCAGCTTCTAGTCTTATTTATTAGTTCAAGAGTTCTTTCACTTTCGATTTTATTGATTTCTCTCAATTTTTAGGATCTCTAATTTAGTTTTCTTCTGGGGATTTTTAATTTGTTATCTTTCAAGTTTTTTAATTTGCATTTCCAATTCATTGACCTCTGCCCTCCTTAATTTGTTAATATATGAATTCAAGGATAGAAATTTTCCCCTGAGTACTGCTTTGGCTGCATCCCATAGATTTTGAAGGATGTCTCATCATTGTCATTATGTTCAATGAAATTATTAATTGTTTCTGTGATTTATTCTCTAACTAACCAATTCTGGAGAATCATATTATTTAATTTCCAATTAATTTTTGATTGGGTTCTCCATATACCCTTACTGATCATTATTTTTATTACCTTATTATCTGAAAAGGTTGCATTTATTATTTCTGCTTTTCTGCATTTGTTTGCCATGTTTTTATGACCTAGTACATGGTCAATCTTAGTGAATGTACCATGAGCTGCTGAAAAGAAGGTGTACTCCTTTTTGACCCTATTTATTTTTCTCCATATATCTATTAACTCTAATTTTTCTAAGATCTCATTCACATCTTTTACTTCTTTCTTATTTATTTATTTATTTATTTAATTTATCTAAATTTGATAGTGGTAGGTTCAGGTCTCCCACTAGTATAGTTTTGCTATCTATTTCTTCTTTCAACTCCATTAGTTTCTTCTTTTTTTTTAAAAATATATTTTATTTGATCATTTCCAAGCATTATTCGTTAAAGACATAGATCATTTTCTTTTCCTCCCCCCCCCACCCTCCATAGCCGACGCGTAAGTCCACTGGGCATTAGATGTTTTCTTGATTTGAACCCATTGCTTTGTTGATAGTATTTGCATTAGAGTGTTCATTTAGAGTCTATCCTCTGTCATGTCCCCTCAACCTCTGTATTCAGGCAGTTGCTTTTTCTCGGTGTTTCCACTCCCATAGTTTATCCTTTGCTTATGAATGGTGTTTATTTCTCCTGGGTCCCTGCAAGTTGTTCAGGGACATTACACCACCACTAATGGAGAAGTCCATTACGTTCGATGATACCACAGTGTGTTTGTCTCTGTGTACAATGTTCTCCTGGTTCTGCTCCTCTCGCTCTGCATCACTTCCTGGAGGTTGTTCCAGTCTCCATGGAACTTCTCCACTTTATTATTCCTTTGAGCACAATAGTACTCCATCACCAACATATACCACAGTTTGTTCAGCCATTCCCCAATTGATGGGCATCCCCTCATTTTCCAGTTTTGGGCCACCACAAAGAGCGCAGCTATGAATATTTTTGTACAAGTCTTTGTGTCCATTATCTCTTTGGGGTACAGACCCAGCAGTGCTATGGCTGGGTCAAAGGGTAGATATTCTTTTAGCACCCTTTGGGCATAGTTCCAAATTGCCCTCCAGAATGGTTGGATCAGTTCACAGCTCCACCAGCAATGAATTAATGTCCCTATTTTGCCACATCCCCTCCAGCATTCATTACTTTCCTTTGCTGTTATGTTAGCCAATCTGCTAGGTGTGAGGTGATACCTCAGAGTTGTTTTGATTTGCATCTCTCTGATTATAAGAGATGTAGAACACTTCTTCATGTGCTTGTTAATAGTTTTGATTTCTTTATCTGAGAACTGCCTATCCATTTCCCTTGCCCATTTATCAATTGGAGAATGGCTTGATTTTGTGTACAATTGATTTAGCTCTTTATAAATATGAGTAATTAAACCTTTGTCAGAGGTTTCTATGAAGATTTTTTCCCAATTTGTTGTTTCCCTTCTGATTTTAGTTATATTGGTTTTGTTTGTACAAAAGCTTTTTAGTTTGATGTAGTCAAAATTATTTATTTTACATTTTGTGATTCTTTCTATATCTTGCTTGGTTTTAAAGCCTTTCCCCTCCCAAAGGTCTGACATGTATACTATTCTGTGTTTACCCAATTTACTTATGGTTTCCTTCTTTATGTTTAAGTCACTCACCCATTTTGAATTTATCTTGGTGTAGGGTGTGAGGTGTTGATCTATTCCTAGTCTCTCCCACACTGTCTTCCAATTTTCCCAGCAGTTTTTATCGAATAGTGGATTTTTGTCCCAAAAGCTGGGATCTTTGGGTTTATCGTATACTGTCTTGCTGAGGTCGCTTTCCCCCAGTCTATTCCACTGATCTTCCTTTCTGTTTCTTAGCCAGTACCAAATTGTTTTGATGACTGCTGCTTTGTAATATAGTTTTAGGTCAGGGACTGCAAGGCCCCCATCATATGCGTTTTTTTTCATTATTTCCCTGGATATCCTTGATCTTTTGTTCTTCCAAATGAACTTTGTTATGGTTTTTTCTAAATCAGTGAAGAAGTATTTTGGTAGTTCAATGGGTATGGCACTAAATAGATAAATAAGTTTGGGTAGGATGGTCATTTTTATTATATTGGCTCGTCCTATCCATGAGCAGTTAATGTTTTTCCATTTGTTCAAGTCTAGTTTTAGTTGTGTGGCGAGTGTTTTGTAGTTGTGTTCATATAGTTCCTGTGTTTGTCTTGGGAGGTAGATTCCTAGGTATTTTATTTTGTCTAAGGTGATTTTGAATGGGATTTCTCTTTCTAGTTCTTGCTGCTGAGCTGTGTTGGAGATATATAGAAAAGCTGATGATTTATGTGGGTTTATTTTGTATCCTGCAACTTTGCTAAAGTTGTTGATTATTTCAATTAGCTTTTTGGTTGAATCTCTAGGATTCTTTAAGTAGACCATCATGTCATCCGCAAAGAGTGATAACTTGGTCTCCTCCTTGCCTATTTTGATGCCTTCAATTCCTTTATCTTCTCTAATTGCTACTGCTAGTGTTTCTAGTACAATGTCAAATAGTAGAGGTGATAATGGGCATCCTTGTTTCACTCATGATCTTATTGGGAATGCATCTAGTTTATCCCCATTGCAGATGATATTAGCTGTTGGTTTTAGATATATACTGTTTATTATTTTTAGGAATGACCCTTCTATTCCTATGCTTTCTAGTGTTTTTAATAGGAATGGGTGTTGTATTTTATCAAAGGCTTTTTCTGCATCTATTGAAATAATCATGTGATTCTTGCTAGTTTGCTTGTTGATGTGGTCAATTATGTGGATGGTTTTCCTAATGTTGAACCAGCCCTGCATCCCTGGTATGAATCCTACTTGATCATGGTGAATGATCCTTCTGATCACTTGCTGGAGTCTTTTTGCTAGTATCCTATTTAAGATTTTTGCATCTATATTCATTAGGGAGATTGGCCTATAGTTTTCTTTCTCTGTTTTTGACCTGCCTGGTTTTGGAATCAGTACCATGTTTGTGTCGTAAAAGGAGTTTGGTAGAACTCCCTCTTTGCTTATTATGTCAAATAGTTTGTATAGTATTGGGATTAACTGTTCTCTGAATGTTTGATAGAATTCACAGGTGAATCCATCAGGCCCTGGGGACTTTTTCTTAGGAAGTTCTTTGATGGCTTGTTGGATTTCAATTTCTGATATGGGATTATTTAGGAATTCTATTTCATCTTCTGTTAGTCTAGACGGTTTGTATTTTTGTATATATTCATCCATTTCTCCTAAATTGGTGTATTTATTGCCATATAATTGGGCAAAGTAATTTCTAATGATTGCCTTAATTTCCTCCTCATTGGAGGTGCTGTCCCCCTTTTCATCTTTAATGCTGTGAATTTGCTTTTCTTCCTTCCTTTTTTTAACTAGATTGACCAGTACCTTGTCTATTTTGTTTGTTTTTTCAAAGTACCAGCTTCTTGTCTTATTTATTAAATCAATAGTTCTATCACTTTCGATTTTATTAATTTCTCCCTTAATTTTTAGGATTTCTAATTTGGTTTTCTGCTGGGGGTTTTTAATTTGATCGCTTTCCAGTTTTTTCATTTGCATTTCCAATTGATTGATCTCTGCTCTCCCTTGTTTGTTAATATAAGCATTCAGGGATATGAATTTACCTCTGATTACCGCTTTGGCTGCATCCCAAAAGGTTTGAAAGGATGTTTCGCCATTGTCATTTTCCTCGATGAAATTATTAATTGTTTCTATGATTTCTTCTTTAACTAAACGGTTTTGGAGTATCATATTGTTTAATTTCCAATTGGTTTTAGATTTGGTTTTCCATGTACCATTACTAATCATTATTTTTATTGCCTTGTGATCTGAGAAGGCTGCATTCATTATTTCTGCTTTTCTGCATTTGTGTGCTATGTTTCTGTGACCTAATGTATGGTCAATTTTTGTGAATGTGCCATGTGGTGCTGAGAAGAAGGTGTATTCCTTTTTATCCCTATTTATTTTTCTCCATATGTCTATTAATTCTAATTTTTCTAAGATTTCATTCACTTCTTTTACCTCTTTCTTATTTATTTTTTGATTTGATTTATCTAAATTTGATAATGGTTGGTTTAAGTCTCCCACTAGTATGGTTTTATTGTCTATTTCTTCCTTCAATTCTCCTAGTTTCTCCATTAGAAATTTGGGTGCTATATTATTTGGTGCATACATATTGATTAATGATATTTCCTCATTGTCTATAGTCCCTTTTAACAAAATTTAATTACCTTCCCTATCCCTTTTGATCAGGTCTATTTTTGCATTGGCTTTATCAGATATCATGATTACCACTCCTGCCTTCTTTCTATCAGTTGAAGCCCAGAAGGTCTTACTCCATCCTTTAATTCTGACCTTGTGGGTGTCAACCCGCCTCATGTGTGTTTCTTGAAGACATCATATGGTAGGGTTTTGGATTCTAATCCATTCTGCTATTCGTCTACGTTTTATGGGTGAGTTCATCCCATTCACGTTCAAAGTTATGATTGTCATTTGTGGACTCCCTGGCATTTTGATTGCCTTCCCTAATTCTAACCTTTTCTTCTTTGGCTCTACCTTTTAGTCCAGTGATTTACTTTGAAACAGTCCCCCTTGTCCCCTCCCTTGATGTTTCCCTTTTTAGTCCCTCCCTTTTTGTTCCCTCCCCCTCCCCCCTCTCTTTCCCTCCCTTTTTGTTCTCCCTCTCCCCCTCCCCCCCTTGGTTTTCCCTTCTCCTTACCCTTGTTGGGTAAGATAGAATTCAAGATCCCAATGGATCTGGATGTTTTTCCCTCTCAGAGCTGATTTCCCTGAGATTGAGGTTTAAGTAACCCCCCCCCCTCTCTTCCTCTCCTTCTTATAGGAGTTTTCTTCCCCTCCCCTTCCCATGTGAATCTTTGTGTGAGAATGATTATTCTATTTGGTCTTTCTTTACCCCCTATTTATACATTACATTTTCCCCACATGTTAGTATACATAGGTTGATATAAATGTAGTCCTTATAGAAGAGAGTTTGAGTAAAAGAAGAAGATAACATTTTCCCCTTTCCTTAATATTTACCTTTTCAGGTATTCCTTGCTCTTTGATTTTCGGTATCAAACTTTCCACAGAGCTCTGGTCTTTTCTTTGCAAAAAGTTGGAAGTCTTCTATTTTGTTGAATGCCCATACTTTCCCTTGGAAGTATATAGTCAGTTTTGCTGGGTAGCTGATTCTTGGTTGGAGACCCAGCTCTCTTGCCTTTCTGAAGATCATGTTCCATGCCTTACGATCATTCAGAGTAGAACTTGCAAGGTCTTGGGTGACCCTGATTGGCATTCCTTTATATCTAAATTGTCTTTTTCTGGCTTCCTGTAGGATTTTTTCTTTTGTTTGATAGCTTTGGAATTTGGCAATTACATTCCTGGGAGTTGTCTTTTGGGGGTTTAGTGTAGAAGGTGTTCTGTGAGCTCTGTCAGTGGCTGTATTGCCCCCTTGTTCTAGAATCTCGGGGCAATTTTCTTTGATTATATCTTGTATCACCATGTCCAGTTTGGTGTTTATTTCTGGCTTTTCAGGGAGTCCAATTATTCTTAAATTATCCCTTCTCCCCCTATTTTCCAGATCTATCACCTTGTCGGTGAGATATTTTATGTTCTCTTCTAATTTCTTGGTATTTTGGCTTTGCTTTATTGATTCTTGCTCTTTTACACGATCGTTGTCTTCCAGCTGCCTGATTCTGGCCTTTAAAGCCTGGTTTTCTTTTACAGTTTGGTCAAACTGGTTTTGTAGATGCGTGAATTTCTTTTGCATTATTTCCAACTTTTCCTCCCAGAAGGCTTCCATCTTTTTGGTCATTTCTGATTCAAATTCTTCATAGGTTTGTGGAGAGTTTCCATTTCCTTTGGAAGGTTTTGGAGCATTTTCTTTTATATTATCTTCTGTCTGCTCTGTATTTTGTATTTTGGCTCCATAGAATGTGTCCAAAGTCGCCCCTTTCTTCTTATTTTTCTTGGTATTTTGGGGCTTCTGTGGTTCTGTGGAGTTTGCCATTTCTGAATGTGGAGGATTAGTTTTTCTTGTCTCTGTCTGGTGTTCAGAGGCTTTAGTCCTGGGCAGATAGTTCTATGAGCTTTCCCTGGGTTAAACTGAATATGCGTCACTGGAACTGGAATGGAAGGGTCGGACCACGAGGCCACACTCTCCCCCCGGCTCGCTTTCCGGAAGTTGCCTTCAGAATCGCTGGCCGTGAGGCTGTTTCGTCGGCCTGCGGGGGGATGGGCTGCAGCTTTCCCAAGCTCTGGGCAAGGACTTTCACTGAGACTTGTATAGCAGGATCCAGCCCGTGAGGCTGTCTTGCCCGCCCTGAGGGTTGCTGTTGTTTCGACCAGCTCTCTGCAGCGGAAGCCCCAGGCAGTAACTTTCACCGGGACTGTAGAAGGCCCTGAGGGTTCTGCTCTCTGAGGCCGGCCGGGCTGTGGCTTCCGGGAGCCTTGGACTCTGCGCTCCTACCCCTGAGGTCCGAGTGATCTCGGGTTCTGGCTTTTAAGGGGAGCCGTACCTTTTGATCTGGGTCCAGGTCCAGGAGGAGGGTTCCCAGGGTCTGTGCTGTTGATCGTTTTGAATTTCGGCGCCTTAGGAGCTTATCGTTTGACATCGGTCGGGAAGGGTTTTCAGGAGATCTGAGCTTTAGCTTTCTCTAAGCCGCCATCTTAACCGGAAGTCTCCATTAGTTTCTTCTTTAGAGAATTGGATACTATACCATTTGGTGCCTACATGTTGATTATGGATATTTCCCCATTGTCTATACTCCCTTTTATCAGGATGTATTTACCTTCTCTATCTCTTTTAATCAAATCTATTTTTACTTTGGCTTTCTCAGATATCATGATTGCAACTCCTGCCTTCTTTCTATCAGTTGAGGCTCAATAGGTTTTGCTCTAACCTTTAATTATAAACTTGTTAATATCTACCTGCCTCAGGTGTGTTTCTTGTAGATGACATATGGTAGGATTTTGGATTCTAATCCACTCTCCTATTTGTTTTAATTTTAGGGGTGAGTTCATCCCATTTATGTTCAAAGTTATGATTGTCACTTGTGTATTTCCTAGCATTTTGATATCCTCTCCTAGTTCTGTCCTTTCTTTTGCTATATCCTTTTAAATCAGTGGTTTACTTCTAATCAATCCCCCTAACCACCTCCCTTAATATGCTTCCCTTTATGGCCCCTCCCTTTTGTTCCCTTCTTGTTTTTTTAGGGACTGTTAAGTTCCCTCCCCCTCTCCTTCCCTCCTTTTTGTATTCCCTACCTCCTATACCCCTTAGTTTTCCCTTCTCACTTTCCCTTCAGGATAAGACAAAATTTAAGTCCTCAAAGGATCTAGATGCCTTTCCCTCTCAGAATTGATTTCACTGAGAGTAAGGTTTAAGTATTACCTATTAGCACTCTCTTCCTCTCCTTCTTATAAGAGTATTCTTCCCTTCCCCTTCCCATGCATATTTTTGTGTGATAAAGATTATCCTATTTATTTTTTTTCTTCAAGTATCTCTTGATGGCATCTTCAATTCCCCCCTCTCTTTTTCTTTTTTTGCATATCATCTTATAGCCCTTAATGCCCCAATCTCTTCCTGTGAATGATTCTTCTAATTACTATAATAGTAAATATAATTTTTGAGTTACAAATAACATTTTCCACATATATTAATATATATAATTTGATCTTATTGTAGCCCTTAAAGAAGAGAATTTGAATAAAAAACATTTCCCCCCTTTTCCCTCTCTTATTTACCTTTTCATTTTTCTCTTGATCTTTGTGTTTGGATATCAATTTTTCCACTTAGTTCTGGTCTTTTCTTTACAAATACTTGGAAATCTTCTATTTTTTGAATGCCCATACTTTCCCCTGGATGTATATTGTCAGTTTTGATGGATAGGCGATCCTTTGTTGAAGACCCAATTCTCTTGCCTTTTCTGAATACCATATTCCAGGCCTTGTGGTCCTTTAGTGTGGAAGCTGCCAGGTCTTGTGTGATCCTGATTGGTGCTCCGTGGTATCAGAGTTGTCTCTTTTTAGCTTCTTGTAGAATTTTCTCCTTAGCTTGAAAGCTTTGGAATTTGGCAATTATGTTCCTGGGAGATGTCTTTTGAGGATTTAGTGTAGAGGGTGTTCTATGAACTCTTTCAATGTCTATTTTATCCCCTTGTTCAAGAACATCAGGGAAGTTTTATTGGATGATTTCTTGTAGTATGATGTCAAGATTTCTTTTTATTTCTGACTTTTCAGGTAGACCAATGAATCTCAAATTGTCTCTCCTTGCTCTGTTTTTCTGATCTGTCATCTTCTCAGTGAGGTATTTTATGTTGTCTTCTATTTTTTCAGTCTTTTGACTTTGCTTTATTAATTCTTTCAGTTGTCCCAAGATCATTGTCTTCCAGTCACCTAATTCTGGTCTTTAAAGACTGGTTTTACTTTTCAGTTTGGTCTATCCTGCTTTTCATGGCTTTCAGCTTTTTCTCCAATTGGGAGCTCTTGTCCTTTAAACTGTTATTTTCTCTTTGAACTATTTCCCACTTTCCTTGCCAGAAGATTTCCATCTTTTTTATAAGTTCCAATTTAAATTCTTCAAGAGCTTATGGATAGTTTCCATTTTTTGGAAGGTTCTGAGTTTATTTGAATTTCCTCCTCTATTTCCTCTGTAGCCTGGAAATTTTCCAGGGTCAACCTCCTCTTCTTGTTTTTTTTTTTTGGGGGGGGGTGTTGTTGTTGTTGTTGTTTGTTTGTTTTTGGTGGAGGGAGGTTGTAGCTCCTGGGCACAATTTGCCATCACTGTGAAGGTTTTTCCTTCCCTTTTTAGTCAGAAATCTAAGTGAGATGGGCAGGCTCTCTGTGTATGGAGTAAAGGAGCAAGGATTTTTCCTGAGGCAAGCTCTCAAATCTCCACTGCTTCTGCTGTTTGCTGCCGTTCTCTGTGCTACCTTCCCATGAGACAGTTAGGAAGAGTCTAAGGTCAAATTTGAACCTGGTACTTCTTGTCTGTAAAACTGGCTCTCAATTCACTGAGCTACCTGGCTGCCTCTCACTACATCTTTATTAAGGAAACTAATGGAAAATAAAAACAGGAAGAGAAGTTTGACAGAGAGTGCAAATACTATTGGGAGAAAGGGACAAATGGTATTAAAATGAAAAGATGACTAAGTATTCTTTGGCAAGCATGTTAAAGTTGATTCTGAACTCCTTGAGTGTTCTTTTTACTCTTGATCACCAGTGCTTAGAACAGAGCCTTCAGCATAGTAAGTGTTTAATAGTGGTTTACTGCCTGATTGAAATCAGTGCCTCCAATTTCCTATATGGCTTTTCTTATATTCTTGGTTTGTTCTGCACCCGCAAGGCCATTTTTCTTATCTCTGTGCCTTCTCATCATTAATTACATCTCTATTTTAAGACTTGGGGACAGCACTCTGCCTTGGATCAAACCTTTTTTTTTTGTCCCTACTGAGTGTTTCTATTGAATATAACATGGTTGGGGGGACACATTTAATTGAGCATGGTTTAGCCTTGCCATTGATTTTTTTTAAACCCTTACCTTCCGTCTTGGTGTCAATACTGTGTATTGTGTAAGGGCTAGGCAATGGGGGTCAAGTGACTTGCCCAGGATTACACAGCTAGGAAGTGGCTGAGGCCAGATTTGAACCTAGGAACTCCCATCTCTAGGCCTGACTCTCAGTCCACTGAGCCACCCAGCTGTCCCCTTGCCATTGATTTTTTAACTCTTTTTCCTGGCTGAATGGCCTGCATGAAATAAATGTGCAGTCTCAGTCTAGCTATTAATGAAGAGGTGTCAACATCATAAAAGCCTCACCACAATTAGTACTAATTATCACCTTTCAGTGCCATCTCCACTAGAGGATTCTGAGGTGAAAGTTCATGAAAGAAAATGAATCGCATTGGTTTCAGGTCAAGCAGAGATACAAGACAAGAAGAGGAAATGATCCTTTCCATTGTTAGGCTTGGATGCCTCTTAGGAATGATGAAGATGATGATGGTAATGGTTTTGATAATGATGACGATAGAGACAATAAATAAAATACAATGACTCCTCCATGTAATGCTCTAGAATTTCCAGCAGGATTTTTTTATATTGCAAGGGTCTCCTCATATCCATCTTCCATCGAAAGGACATACTCTGGGAAAAGATAACACTTTGGGGACCCAAAGAAAGTAAATGAATTGTCCAATGTCACAGAAATGTAAGTGGCAAAGCCAAGATTTGACATGAGTTCTAATTACAAAACCAATTCTCTTTTTACTGGGCACAGGTGACTTAGTTCTTGCCACCACCACATCACCTCCAGTTGTGGCTTTAGGGAAACACAGCAACTTAAACACATCATGTAACATTTCATACAGTTGTATCTTGACACTTGGCTTGTGTAGGTGTTATATCTTTCTCAACAGAATATAAGCTATTTAAGGGTAGGGACTTTTTCCTTCTCTGTTTTTGAAAAGATTAATTGAATTGCAAATTGCACACAGTAAGTACTTAACAAATGTTATTGAGCTGAACAATCCTGTGGGGAGAGTAGTATATTATTATTATCCTTGTCATTTTACAGATGAGGAAATTGAGATCCAAGCAAGTTAAGTGGTTCCAAACCCAGTGTTATCGTTCACGAAACTTATGGATCCAAAAACCGTAAGACTGCTAGAAACTCCAGATTTCTACAGTGTTCCAGATTGAGATAGTACTAAGCTCATGGTGAGAGGGCATTCCTATGCCTTACTCAGCCTCTTCATCCCTGAGTATCCCTAACAACATGAAGCATTTCTTCTCAACTTAGTGAGAACATGATAGTATGATGGCAGTAATGTGTCTCTACTGCATACAATGCTGTGTCTATGGCAACTGAATGGCCACACCTTCATCCCAGGCATGAATCTATACTTCTACTGTATGGATGTTGCCTTTCCCTAGTAGGGATTATGTTTGACTTTGGGGCTGGAGCAATGCCCAATCTAAATTACACCTTCTGTGCCAACTCCTTTTTGTTGAATAATAAGAAGGATGGATAAAGGACCGCTTCCCATTATCTCCTACCCCAGATTTCCAGAGTACAACTCATCTAGGCCTCCTCATTTTTTATGATTCATGCTCATGTACTCCATGAATCTTCCATAGACAAGTATAGATGCAACTGTAATTTTAAACAATGGGTCTGGCAATTTTTATTAAGGTAGAACTAGCCAATCAAGAAGGAGTGCCACTGTTTTAGATTTATGGTTTTATCTTTACTTCCTGATGTACGTTTTGTGGAAGGCATATGCTTTCCTACAAGCATACATTATTGCTAGTTTCTTTAAAATCCTAGAGAGAAAGAGCCAAAAGTCATAGAATAAAAGGGTCATTTCTCTCCTAAATATTCATAGCAACACACTTTGTCTTAACAAAGGATTAGAAACAAAGAGATTCATCATGTTGGGCACAACTTAACAAATGGTGGTAGGTAAGTGCAACAGAACTATGGCAACGTCAACGAGAAGAACAATATGAGAAACTTGAATTTTGTATAATTATAATAACCAAGGTTGGCCCTGAAGAAGAGTTGAAAAAACAGA
Organism: Monodelphis domestica; assembly: GCF_027887165.1. Taxonomy (NCBI): domain Eukaryota; kingdom Metazoa; phylum Chordata; class Mammalia; order Didelphimorphia; family Didelphidae; genus Monodelphis; species Monodelphis domestica. The sequence goes on from NC_077229.1 coordinate 512,643,713, forward strand.
TCTCCCTCCTTTGATTTAAGTTTAGGACTTTGCTTTTCAAACATTGAATATGGAATCAGATCCCGTTGATGTGTTAGCAGGTTTTGCCAAATTGTTTTTTTTTTCTTTTTAAAACTTTGTTCAAACATTAATAACAAAAATAACTAGCACTTATATAAAGTCAACTATGTGGCAGGCACTTTAAAATTTGTGTGCCATTTCATCCTCACAACCACGAGAGGTAGGTGCATTTTTATTGACCAGGGTCACAGCTGGTAACTAAGACTGGCTTTGAACTAAGGTCTTCTTGACACCAAGTTAGGCACTCTACCACTGTGTGCCACCTAACTAACCCTCAAAAAAAAAAAGACCCTGTGAGTGGCAGTGGAGAAGGGAAATCTCTAGAGATGACACTGCTATAAAAACAAAAGGAATCAATAAAATTTAAAATAAGGGACTTCACTAAAGGGAAAACATTTTTGAAAAAAGCTTATAAAATTGCTAAGTGGCTCCACATCTTGGCAGGAAAATTCCTACAAAAAAAAAAACACTTTTAGTCAAAAAGGAAATTATGAAATCAATCTGTGATTCAGTCCAGGACAGGAGTTCTTAACCTAGTATGTGTAAACTTGTTTTAAAAATATTTTGGTAACTATATTCCTATATAATTGGTTTCCTTTGTAATCCTCTATATTTTATTTTATTCCTAATACTGTTGTTCTGAGAAGGGCTTCATAGGCTCCACCAGATTGCCCAAGGGGTCCATATCACAGCGGAAAAAAAATTAAAAGCCCTTGCTCTAAGGTAGTATTTATTTTCCCCCCTCCCTAGGATATTCTTTAGATCAAATCAACCTGTGGAACAGTGAGGGCAGGTTTCCAGTTTTGCTTCCCTCCAAAATGGAGCGTGGTCCATACTATTCTTTCTTCTGTACCAGAGATGAAAGAGTTAAGTCCTCTAGGGCCCTGCACATCCCTGTCTTCAGAATAACATCCTGAAATTTAGCAAAAGGTAGGCAAGCAGTCGCAGCAGGAGGCTGGGAGTCTACTGAGTAAAAACCCAATATCTAATCAGAACAATGATGTGGTTAGCACTTCTCAGTCCCATACACACACACACACACACACACACACACACACAATAAGGTGGAGATGTCAAAAAAGGGAACTGAGGGTTTCTAAGGGGTATATAAATTTTTTGCCTTTATTGTCACTTAGTCATTTTTTTGGTCATGTCTGACTGTGACCCCTTGTGGAGTTTTTTTTGGCAAAGATACTGCCATTTTCTTCTATAGCTCATTTTACTGATAAGGAAATGGAGGCAAACAGGGTTAAGTGAATTACCCAGGGTCATACAACTAGTAAGTATCTGAGGGCAGATTTGAACTCAAGTCTTACTGACTCCAGGTCCAGTGCTCTATCCATTGCATCACCCAGATGCCTTTGATTTATGTAAAGCACTAGGGAAATGGCAGTTATTGAGCTCTAATAATCTGGAGACTGGGAATGGAGAAACCCAAGCCTGGGAATAAGAAAACTTGGGTCTAAGACCCACATTACTACTACCTAAATGTATGGCTTTAACTAGGTCACAGCACTTCTACAAGCCTCAGTTTCCTTGCAAGTAAAATGAGACCTTGGACACTAGATAAGCCCTAGAGCCCTTTCCAGCTCCATTGTTTTATGAGGCTATTAAGAAACAATATGGCAGAATGGATAGACCATTGAACTTGGAGTCAAGATTTAGGTTCAGAACCTAATCTGGCACTCACTTGAGTGACCAAAGGCAAGGCATTCACCCCTTGTCAGAACAAGGCTCTTCATCTGTAAAAGAGAGAAAACATCTCTCGGGATCTCCCTCACAAGACAAATACAGGACCCCTGAACTAAGTAGCATTGCCAATTTGTAAAAGGTGATAGAGACTCAATTGTGATCTTATTGGTGAAAAAGAACCGCCTTGGATAAGGAACTCCCTCCCTCTACCAGTGCAGATCAGAACCTTTTCTGCAATTTATAGCCTTAAAAGGTTGCCTTGAGAACTAAGAGGTTAAATGACTTGCCCAGAATCATGGAGCCAGTGTACGTTTGAGAGGGAGACCCAGGCCACCCAGGGCTCTTCTCTATCCATTATATCATGGTGACCCTCAAAACTTTAAAATGCTACATAACTTTCCGTTTTTGTAATGTTTGTTATCTATATATACCAACAAAACCAAAAGAACATTTACAACACATCCTAAAACAAGACCAGGTGATTTTGTTGTTATTTGGATAATTAGTCATTTTTGACTCTTTGTGACTCCATTTACAGTTTTCTTGGCAAAGGTACTAGAATAGTTTGTCATTTCTTTCTTCAGATCATTTGACAGATGATGAAATAAAAGCAAATATGGTTAAGTGACATGCGCAAGGTCATACAATAAGTGTCTAAGGTCAGACTTGAACTCAGGTCATCCTGCTGACAGGGACAGCACTCTATCCACCATGCCACCTGGCAGCCCAGTCCAGGTGATACCTAGGACCAACCACTGCTCCAGAGACTGAGCTCAGGAGCAACAGAAAAGGATGGTTTGCATGGAACAGGCTATCTGGAGGAGATGAGTTCTGAAGGTAAGAGTCAGGGAGTGGTGGAAAGGGAGGAGAATAAAGGACAATGACAGGCATGGAGAAGGACTTGTGTAAAGGTCCATAAATGGAAGCAAGCACAGCTTGGTGCAGTGGAAGATGAGCCAGTTTCTTTGGCTAGCATGGCAGGGAGTACTGAAGAATGAAACTGGTAAAAAGCCTGGGAATAAGTTGGGGATCAGCCTAGAAGAGCAGGCAGAGAGACTAAGAGCTCTGCGAATTAATGAGTTCGTTTAAAAGGGAACCCAGGAATCTTATTTCCCCAGTCCAGTATCTAAGTTCTAAAACTAAATTGTCTCATAGGCACATTTTGACTCTGTTCCCTGAAAGATTTCCCATTATGCTCTGGGTCATTCTCTTATTTTAGTTTTTCAAACTCCCTCCTGTGTATTCTCCTTATTTCAGCTCTGATTTCAAAATAGCTAAATGAGTCACTTTTTTTTAATGGAGCTTTGGATCAGAGCTCTTGCCGTGCTGGCACTGTCCAAATGCATTTCTCCAAAACATACCACTGAGGTGAGGAGAATGTAGTGTGTGCCTCCTGAGACTAGTGTGGAAGAGACACAAAACTTCATACGTCAGGAATTTTCTTGACTGTCTTTCCTAGGCTGGAGTCCAAGATGAAGCTGAGAAAATGAAAAGGGATTTGGCTGACAAAGCAGATGACAGGCAGAGAGAACAAGTGGAACAGAGGCAGCCAATGGTGAGAGGAGACTTGGCAAGTGCCTGCCAGACACCCCTTGTTGGAAAACCATAAAACTCAGATTGTCTGTCTCGAACATGAGCCCTCACGTGCAAATCATTTCAGTCCAGGGAAGGTAGCTTGCCAGGAAGCCTCACTCCAGGGGGCTGGATCCATTCTACTCCTGCATCACCATCTGGCTCCCTGCCGACACAGAATGGACAGGGATGAGAAGAAAACTTAACAATGAAAATTCTAATGGCTGCGAGATGAGCAGCTATTTTTCTGGCTTAGTCTGGGCTATGGGAAAAAAAATCAGGCAACAGAGAGAATGAGAAGGGACCCTGGACCTTCCTGGGGAGAGAGAGGAAGGGATTTTGTTTCTCTGGTCTGAGTTAGCCGCAAGGTATATTCAACTCAATGGCGGCATCCTGACTGTCTTTCTTTGGTGGTCCTATAAAGACTGGTTGAGATCTCATTTCTTCAGGTGATCCAGTGCATGAATGGGATTCTTGGATGACCTCATCTTCCATTCCCACTTTCCTATATAAATATCCTTTAATAAAAATCCGACTGTTGGAGGACATAATTCTCAAACTTGGAGGCTATATCACATGAGTGTGCAAGAATTAATTAGGCAGGATCCATTCCTGGGAACAATTATGGCATCACTGACATTGTCAACCTATCTTTCCCATCTTATCATACATTATACCTCCTCCTGAACTCTAGGAACAGATCAAAGTGGCCTTTTCTCCATTCCTTATGCATGGTACTCCATCTGCTATCTATATATCTTTGCACAGACACAGGAATCCCCCATGTTTAGCATACACTGCTGTCTGATCTCTGACTCAGAGAATCCTTCTACTCTTACAAGAGGCAGCTCAAAGACATCCTGATTCCCAAACTCCCCCTACTGCTGGTGCTTTCCCTCCCTTACCACTATATATATATATATATATATATATATATATATATATATATATATATATACATGTGTGTATTGTCTCCCCCAATATAATGCAAGCTCCCTAAGAAAAGGAATTGTTTTATTCTTTGTACTTGTATACCCAAAGTCTAACACAGTATCTGGCATTTAACAGGCATTTAATGTTCCTTATTGGTTTATTGTCTTCAGTGTCTCTCATGCCTTTTCTCCTTTAATTCTAGAGCTGACATCCTCCTCTGGTTCCTGGTTTCCCCATATTCTTCCCATCCCTTCCCTCAAGCATCTCCAATATTTCTGAAGTACTCTGGTTCTGCCTTGCTCTCCCCTCCCTATCCCTATCAAAATTTATCTCCTCCCATCAAAATGTATCTCATTTGCATGCCTGTCAAGCTGGAAAGATTCTAATTTTATTTGCAACAACTAAGGTGTTCATGACTAAGAAATATGATTAGCCAGCTTCCCAAGGGATGTCTTAACCCAAAGAAATTTCTCTCTAATAGTACAAGATCAGTCATCAGTGATAGATGGGTGGGAAGAGATATTAGGAAACCAGAGTGTCCCTTAGATCCACTTTGGAAAAGATAACTACCTCCAGCCATAAGGTCTTTCCTATGAAGTTAGTGTGGGAATTCTTCCTTTGGCCTCCATACTTGCTAGGGTATTTTCTTCTGGATGTGGTGTTTAATATTTCACTTGGAAAGTATATTCTTTAGAAAAGATGAGGGACGTGGTATAGATCAAGGCCAGTGTGAGTGACAGTTGGTTTGTGTAGGACATAGGTCAGAGCTTTAAAAGAAATAAGGCAGTCTGACTCAAAATTTTCAGGGAGTTTTTATTCCTTTGAATGTAACAAGCTGTGGTATACTGGAGAGATTTGAACTCTAGAACTATTCTATGAGAGAAATATCATTTGTCCCTTTCATTCAATTTGCTCTCTGGACTGTTTCACTTCCTCACCAACTGCCTTGCCTCCATACCCTTCTTTTTCCCTTCCTTACCCATTTTCCATCTCCCCTTTATGATTTTTCTTGAAAGAGACCATTTTAAGAGTGGGGACCTTGTTGTTTTCTTAAATTTGTATTTGCATATAGTAAGAGCTTATTAAATTTTCTCTCATCTATGTACATATGTTGATTGGTTACTCTCCATAAGCTATGGTGTGGTTGTTCCCAGTCAAGACCTAGAATCTAAACTCCAAAAGATGAAAGGATAGAAAGGAGTGGGTACAGATTTCAGGACTTCATCAGCTAAATTTGAAGGTAGAAGTGATGGATACAACCTTTGTTTTGAGGATTAAATGTAAGATGAACATTTTGGAGGCAGAGTATTAAAAAAGTCACCCAGTGAATCAACTAATTTGCTACCATGGGGTCTTGAGCATATTTTTATATGCACTCTGTTTAGGAATGAAATGGACAAAATCTATATTCAACAATGGACTCTTTGTGAGACAAAAAGAGGACACCAACATTCACAGTTCCAGAGTTGTGCCTTTCTCTGATCCCATGGGGTTTCCTCATTCATGCACCTCCTTGCCAGATCCTATGGGAGTCTATTCTTTCCTAAAGATACTGAAAGGAAGTATGACACAAGTTTATGTGTGGAGCATGATGTATTTACTCGTCTTCTTTTGCTTTAATATATGAGTAACTCTTATGATATTATTTCTTTTGCCTCATTGATAAGTATGTTACATTTAAGATCTACAAATCTTTTTTGTTATTGTGTAATCAATTATTATGAATCACTCATTTTGAATAGTTATATTGGGGTGAGGTGAGTTACAGGGATGTTGGATAGGAGGCACATATCCCCCCACAATGCCTCTAGTACCTTGAACATGCTTTAGTGTGACCAAGTAGTGGTGATCCTCCTCTAGGATCTAACCCTTCTAGGGTGAGGAAAGTGTGGAGTAAAAGAGCCATCCAGGAACTGAGTAAGTATAGATGGATGATAGAGTACATCGTATAAGTGATGACCCTCCTTGCACTCAGGGTTTGGCAATAGCTTTGTCCAGTGAAATAAAGCAGTCAGAGGTCTCATTTTGCTCCCTTTAGCATTAATTACCCTATGATATATCCCAATTTTCAGAAGTCCCCTGATGTCTATGAAACCAGTCACTAAAAATGAAGTCAATCCATTCATTTACTGAACAGATATTTATCAAGTGTCAACCATGATCCAGGCACTATTCCAAGCACTGGAAATACAAGGACAAAAAGAAAAAAATAGTCATACCCTCAAGGAGCTTGAATTCTTCTGGATCTACTGGTTTTGAGTTAGAATGCTTTCATAAAATGGAGGCACTGCTTCATGTAGGAGATTTAGTGGAGGGAGACTTACCACTATTTAAGATGGAGTGATTGATCCTAAAGATTATTCTATGGAGCAAAATAGAATTTGATTAAGAACAAAGGAGGAAGGAAGCATAGGGAGAAGCAAAGGAAGAAAAGCCAAGGGTTGGGGAGATAGTGTCCAGAGGCATTGAAATATTAACTTGGGTTACTTTCCTCTATTTCATCTTAGTAGTGATCATGGGAAGTGGGGATGGAGGAAATGGAACTCACAGATGATTTAGTAGTTCGGTATTTGGGACTAGGCTGCTCCAGTCACCCCATGCTGAATGAACCAGGTAGGAGAAGCAAGCTATAATTAAGTTGTATGATAGCAGATGCCCATCAGTCACTGCTTCACTGAAGCACATCAGCTGGATTTTCTCAAGGTTTTAAGGTCACTTGTGAAATATATTGGCACTTCAACCATTATAGCCTCATAGTCATAGAGAAGATTCCTTAGCTCTATTTGCATTTTTATTGAAAATGAGTCTATCTAATGCTCTTAGATTTTTAAGACTTCTTATAATAATAATAATGGGGACTTGCACATGAGCAGAGCCCTTTCGACAGTGTCTTCCCATAAGGAGGAGCCTAGGGAGCCACCTTCCATTAAAGTTATATTGACATGTAGTGGCAAGGCCTTGGAAAAATTTGAGCACATAATGATCAGCTTTCCCAATCAATCAGCATTACTTAGGAGATGGGTAACAAAACATTTTGCAGCTAGGTACATGGTTAAAGGATAATTTAATACAGACCAGAATCAGGTATCTTTCTAATGTCTAAGTTGCATTTTTCTTTCTGTTTCAAATCAGGCACTTAGTGATATTGCTCTGGTTATTGTAAATATAACAAACCATTGAAGTATGTCAGCAGCTTGTGTTTTAGAGGAGTGATTGATGTGGTGCTTGGCTAGCAATGGGTGTGAGGCATCTGAATGTACCTCTGCTAAGAGGGAGAAGGGAGGGGAAGTGGGTAATGATCTTTTGGTTTTAATTCTGTGAATGTAATCTTTTGGGGGTAATAATCTGGGGGGATTAAAGTGGGACATGTGTGTGCTAACCCTGTAAGTATTTGCTCTTGTATTATTTTCCTGGAACTTGGGAGAAAACAATAATCCTAGTCAATAGTTGGGGAAGTTAGTGAGAGAAGTCACATAGAGGGTGTTCAGTGGATGTCTCATCTTTCCTGGGGGCTGCCTTGCAGTCCTCAGTTTCCAATTGTGACCATGTCAGACAGTGTGGGCTTGTTGGCTCTCTACAAATCAGTACTAAGTATGTTTCAAGAAGAGAGATAAGGCCAGGCAATGGAGGTTAAGTTACTTGCCCAGGATCACAAAGGAAGTGTCTGAGGCCAGATTTGAACCCAGGAGTTCCCATCTCTAGGACCCTATCCACTGAGCTACCTAGTTACTCCAGTTTAAGACTTTTGAACTTTAAGGAGTAGATGTGGCAGTATGGGCCTGGGATAATGAACCAAGGAATATTAGTTACATAACTTTGTTGCTTCTTCTTTTATTTATTATTTTAAACTTTGCTGTGTTTTCTTTTAGTTTCTAGCAGCAAAAACTTAAGGAAGAGTCCCATGTTTATTCTACAGAAAACACTGCTTTCCCTGTTGGTGCAGTTCCTTCTACATCATCCCCGTCATGTATTTCCTGCTACCCTTTCTTTCCCTCTGCCCCTTACAGAGAGATGGAAAAGAGGAGGAAGAGGAGGAGGAGAAAGAGAAGGGAAGGAGGAGGAGAAGGAAGAGAAGGAGGAGAAGGAGAATAAGAAGGTAGAAGAAAAAGAAAAGAAAAAGTTTTTGTTTCAACTATACATGCATGTAATTTCAATATAAATTATCATCAGATTACCTAGAGGTAGCACAAAATGGTAGGATTATGAGTGAACTTGGGCTTAGAGGATCTGACCTTAAATTCTGTCTCAACTAATTCTTATGTGTGATCTTGTAAAATGAGACTATTGGGCAAGATGGCTTCTACAGACCCTTATAGCTCTTACAATATAGGAACCATTTTGTAACAAATAAAATGCCTTGTTATTCTTCAACAAAAGTATAGAGGATCAGTCAATTTCCATGGCCCTTTAAGCATAAGTGGTAGACCTGTGATTTCATTAATAAAAGAACTCCCAGTAGATAGAGTGCCAGACCTGGAGTGAAGAGGACTTGGGTTCAAATCTAGTCTCAGATTCTTCCTAGCTGTGTGACCTTGGACTAGTCACTTAACCCCAGTTGCCTAGTCCTTGCCCTTCTGTCTTAGAGTTTTTATTAGGACAGAAAGTAAGGATTCCCTTTACCAATGAAAGTTGGCACTTGTTCTGTAACCTATAGCATCAAGCTGTCTAGAGTAGTAGAAGGTTAAGTAACTCGTGCAGTGTAACAAAAACAATACGTGTCAGATTCAGGTCTTGAACCATAGGTTCAAGGACAATTCTCTATCCATGCTCCCACTGCCTCTCTTTGGGGTCTTTTGCTTCATATTAAGAAAATGTTTTTATGTTGGGGGGATCCGTCTTGTGGAACCATATCATGGTTCCTCTGCCTAATCATGTCGTTAACAGATTTTTTTCTTAGTCTGCCAATCAATATTTATAAAGTGCCTACTATGTGCCAGGTACTGCAAAAGACAAAAAATAGTCTCTGCCTTCAAGGAATTCAGAGTCCAATGTAGGAAACAAGATGCAATCACTTATGTACAAACAAGCTACATACATTATAAATGGGAAATAATGAACACAGAGACACTGGAATCAAGGGAGCTTGGGAAAAGGCTTCCTGGAGAGGGTGGGATTTTAGCTGTGACTTGAAGGAAGCGAGGGAAGCCAAGAGGAGGAGATAGGGACCAAGAGGTAGGGAGGACAGTCAGAGAAAATGCTGGAGAGTCTTTTAAGAGAAACAGGAAGGGGGCCACTGTCACTTAATTGGAGAGTATGAATATGTGGGGTGGGATGAGGCATAAAAGAATGGAAAAAGTGGTATGAAATAGGTAATGAAGGGCTTTGAAGACCAAACAGGATTAATAGTTGATCCTGGAGTCTTAGGTAGTTCCTAAAATTAACTGGGGGGAGGGGGGGGGGAGATGGGGAAGGGAGGTGATTTTTTTTAAAAAAATATATTTTTTCAACCAAACTCATGATTCCATTAGAATAGGGGATTTCCATAGAGTAAACTCCATATAACAGTGAGGAGCAGCACCTGCTATTAAAACTCAAATTAAACATTAATAAAAATTACATGAAAATTTTAAGGTAACAAACTAATTAATTACTTCAAAACCAAACCAAAAGATCTTCCAGAGTTCCCTGGGGCACCAGGAGATTAAGTCATTTGTCCTGTACTCAACAGTACATAGAAGAGGTAGGATTTGAACTTGGGTTTTCCCGACCCTAAAGCCAGCACCATTCATTAGTTTATGTTGCATCTTTTAGCAGGCAAACATCGTTTCCTCGAGCATTTTTATTTTATTAAAATAAATAAAAGGTTTTGTAGAGGTTGTTGAATAAGGGTCCAGCTGAGTAACCTTTTACCCAAAGCAGCTTTCCCACTTCCACTAGTAGGAAGCGGTTATTGGGCTGAGCCACACTTCCATTCAAGCTTGTCTTGTAGTTTTCCAGTTGGCTCTGATTGAGTGTCTCTTCCTTGCTTGGCCCCCTGCCTCCCAAAATGAAACCCAACTGAAACTGCAGATGGCTCAGACAATGCCCATGCCAGGGTCCTTACTCATGCTTGGTTATCTTTGCAGAAGCCCAGGCACTCAGCAATCATTTCATCCACTTCCTGGGAAGCCAACGACATTTTAATTGCCATCTTAAGCCTTCCTAGAAGGAAAGCTTCAATTTAGGGATTTTTCCCCTCCTTTTAGATGGAAGCTATATTTACCAACAAGAAGAAAAGAGCAAAGGCATCAGACTCACCAAATAATGGAGCAAAAAGGAAGGAAGAAATCTATGCTTAGTGTAGACAGAGTAGAAAGTGGGCTGGGCTTGGAGTCACAAGACAGGTTCAGACGTTGGGCTCTGAATACTTACTAACTAGTGGTATAAACCTGGAAAAATCATTGCAGTTTTCTGACTTGCTGTTTCCTCATCTGTAAAGTGGAGATAAAATATGCATGCATCCCAAGGACGTTGGGGAAATCAAATGAAAAAATATACGCAAAGCATGTTGTACACTTTAAATGAAGTGCTTTATTAAAATCCTCTAGTTTGTTACTATCATCATTATTGTGATTAGGTGTGCCACACAAAAAAGGATGAAGAGCCATAGTATTTAAAGGTATTGTAGCTTATTGTGAGGCTAGGAAAATACATCTAGACCCCGGGCAACGGCTTCGACAGGCTGACTAAACCTTGTGAGGGTAGCCATTGGGTCGTCGACCCCCTGGTGAACCAGCACTTTGATCACCCAGCATGAGAAGACTGCTTCGGTGGAACAGACAGAAGAAACCAACAAGAAGGTTCAACGGCTGAGAGGGCGACGCAGCAAAGCACTGTGGCGTGCTCAGGGCGTGTTGGAGCACAAAGGACAACACGGCCATCCAATGGAGCTGAGGAAGTCTCCAGGTGTAACGACTTTTCATGCCACTGGACCCAGGCTTCCAGCGCCGAGAGAGGGACTGTCTCTGTGCATCGGCTTTTCCACTTAAATCTCCTTCACGCACAAGTGTTTTTGTGCACAAAAACGCACAAAGACAATCGTCATCCTCGGTTACGGAGAGACTACTACCAATACCAGCTTATTGTGATCATATAGGAGAGAAAACTGGCTTTTGTGCTGGTGAATATTTAACAACAATCACTTTGAAAAAAAAAGATGTAGGAAACCATTTTCTAAGTTTAAACTGAATTGGAAACATGCCCCATATTTTTCTTAGGTCAGGACAATCAGTAAAACAATAAGTTAAGCCCTGATCGGTAGTATTTGCCTGCTTCCAAGATATACTCACCATGAACATTTAACAATCTGCTTTCTCAAGCAAGTTGAGCTGGCTCCAGCATAGCCTTGCTTTCTAGGGCAGTTTCTTAGATTAGAACATACATCCCATTTTCAGTCTGATAAAGCCTATGGACCCTTTTCAGAATGATATTTTAAAATAAAGGAAGGAGGATTTAAGTCAAGATGGCAGAGGGTCAGTTGGCATTTTTATCTTGCTTATCCCACAGACTGATTCACAGAAACCTACAAAATGTGTCTGACCAAATTCTGATCATGAAAACCAAGAAAACGTCACAGTGAGACATTTTTCCATCCCAGGGAAGCTCAAGAAATTAGATGGAGAAGTCTATGCATTTATAGGTTCTTCTTCTTATTAATTAGGGATAGGACTGGACAGGAGTGTAGGGTGGCAGCAGTGAAAGCTATAATGGATGGGGAGCTTTCTAGTACCCAGAGATGGTAAAGGCTTTAGATTGATCACTAGGGCTGGAAGCAATGGGGCAGAAAGAGATCCCAGAGGACCCTTGAATCAGTGCCAGAAATAGGTTCCAGTTGGCAAGTTGGTCACCCAAGTCCAGGCTACAGAATTGCAAGTAGTGATCATAGATATAGTCACAAACAAGAGAGATCCTAACTACGTATGGAACAAGGGACAATTTTCAAAGCTTAGCTTTGAACCCAAGAGCAAAGGGGTGATTTATTTCTAACCTTATCCCCCACATATAAGCATTCATTGGAAGAACCAGGGCAGAAAAACAAGACCAAAGGAGAGTCAAGAAGTTCAGGCATTCGGAATTTACAGAACTTCCTAGCAAATCAATAGTAACTGAGTCCATCATCAGGATGCTGAAACTCTACCATAAACAATCCAACAGCTCCAACTCTAAGTCAAGACTTGCAGAGCTCATCTCAGGAGGGCAGAAAGCAAACTTTTACCCAGATCCTACCGCCAGAGAAGCACTGAGACTGAGTTGAGAAAAAATCAGAAAGACATAAAAAGACAGAGATGCTCAGGGCAGATGTCCTCCCAAGAAGTAAGTAGGACCTAATACAAACATAAAGTCCAAAATTAAGAAATAGTCTAGAAGAGTGATCAAACCAAAAAAGAACCCAACCATTAAAAAGTTATAGTGGCAACAATTAGAAAACATCTTCAAACACAGCCCTAAAGAAAAATACAGATTAGACAAAAGACCAGTGAGAATTCTTAGAACTAAAGAATTTATTTTTTTAAGGAACAACAACAAAAAAAAAAGATACAGATGAAACAAGCAGGGTTAAGTGACCTACCCAGAGTCACAGAGCCAGTAAGTGTCTGAGGCCATATTTGAACTCAGATCTCCCTGCCTCCAGACTCAGAGCTCTATACACTGAGTCACCTCTCTACCTTTTATGAATATTTACAAAAATATAAATTGCTCAGAATAACAGAAACCAAAATAGAATATTTAAATAACATTATCTTAGAAAAATAAATTGAACAGTCCATAAATTTAATCACTAAGAAAAAAAAAATAGGAAAGACGGGATGATTTGCAAAGAAATTCTACTAAAAGTTTAAAATAAAATTAATTATAATACTACAATGGACTTTTTGAAAAACTAGGTAAGGAGGTGTCTTATCAAAATCTTTTCATGGCAGAAATGTTGTCTTGATACCAAAAACAAGGGGAATCAAATATAGAAAGAAAAGTACAGACCAATTTACCTAATGGATATTACAGCAAATTTTTTAAATAAAATGCTAAGATTACTGCAATATTTCACAAAAATCATACAGTATGACCAGGCTGGATTTGTACTAGGGATGGTTCAATATTGGGGAAACTATAAGCATGCTTAACCGTTTGAATAACAAAAACCACAAAAAGCATATAATTATTTCAACAAATGAAGAAAAGACTTTTGACAAAATACAACATCCTAAAACAACAACTAAGAAGCACAGGAATAAATATTTAATTTTCCTTAAAATGATAAGTAGTATCTATCTACAACTATGATCAAGCATTATCAGTAATTAGAATAAACTATAAGCCTTTCCAGTAAGATTAAGGATGAAATAGAGGTGTTGCTTATGACCATTATTCTTCAGTATTGTATAATTCTTTAAAAAAATTTTTTTTAATTATTTTATTTTTTAAACCCTTACCTTCCATCTTGGAGCCAATTGACTCCAAGGCAGAAGAGTGGTAAGGGCTAGGCAATAGGGGTCAAGTGACTTGCCCAGGGTCACACCCCTGGGAAGTGTCTGAGGTCAGATTTGAACCTAGAACCTCCTGTCTCTAGGGCTAGCTCTCAATCCACTGAGCTACCCAGCTGCCCCGTATTGTATAATTCTAGCTATTGTAATAGGAGAAGAAAAATCTGTTGAATATATGAGGGAAGGAATGAGGAGGGAAAGTTATCATTTTTTTGCAGATGATGTGATGGTTTTTCTCAAGAACTTTAAAGAATCAGTAAAAAACTAATCAAAACAATTAACAACTTCAGTAAAGTTGAAGGTTATAAAATAATTCCACTCAAATAGGCAGTATTTCTAAATATTACTAACAAAATCCAGCCAGAAGAGATAAAGAAATTCCATCTAAAATAATCATAGGGAATATAACATACTTGGGAGTCTACTACTAAGACACATTCAGGAACTATATGAAGACAATTACAAAAAACTCTTCCCACAAATAAAGCCAGATCTCAGCCTGGAGAAATATTTATTGTCCATTGGCATTCTAAGCCAATATTCTAAAAATGACAATATTACTTAAATTAATTTACTTATTCGGTGCCATAATAATCAAACTACCAAAGTATAGCTTTATAGAACTAAGGAAAATAATAGCAAAAAATCGCCAAGAATGTCAAGAAAATCAAATTTTTTCAAAAGGAAGGAAAGCCAAAAGTAGCAGATCTCAGACTATACTAAAAGTTATAATAAAATAATTTGGTACCAGATGAGAAATAGAAAGGTGGAATAGATTAGGTATACAACACACAGAAACCATAAACTCATCCTTTATCCCCAAATCACAGCTTTTGGATGAAGAGATCCCTATTTGACCAAATTTTTTGGAAAACAGGAAATTAGTCTGGCAGAAGCTAGGCACAAACCAACACCTCACACTGTATACCAAGATAAGCTCAAAATGGATGTGTGATTTACACATAAAAGATGATATAATAAATAAATTAGAGGGACGAGGAAGAAATTACCTGTCACATCTATGGATAGGGAATGAGCTCATTACCAAATAAGAGACAGAGAGATTCACAGGAGATAAAATGAATGATTTTGATTACATAGAATTAAAAAAAAAAAACAACTTTACACCAATGGAACCAATATAGTTAAAATTAGAAGAAATGTAGGGATTTTTGGAGTCGTCTCTCTGATAAAAGTCTTATTTCTAAATATATGGGGAATTGAGTCAAATTTATAAGATGAAGATCCATTCTCCAAATAATAGATCATCAATGGATATGAATAGGTAGTTTTCAGAGGAAGAAATAAAACCTATTAATAACCATATGCAAAAATGCTCTAACTCGCTAAAAATGTAGAAATGCAAATTAAAATAATTAAGAGGCACCACCTCAGAGACAGCTGATCATTCAAGTTAACAAGAAGGGAAAATGACAAATGCTAGGGGGAATATAGGAAGCATGCACACTAATCTTGAGCCAGGCACCGTGCCAAGTGCTTCATGGTTCTCACAATAATTCTGAGAGGTAGATGCTTTTATTTTCCCCATTTTACAGATGGGGAAACTAAGGTAAATGCAGGGTAAGTGGCTTGCCCAGAGTCATATAGTTAAGTGGTATCTGAGACTGGATTTGAATTCAAGACTTCTGACTCCAGCTCCAGCACTCTATCCACGGGGCCAATGGGCTGCTTCTAGATGAGAGAGGAATAGATAAACAGCAAGAAATCAAAATGATACTGACTTAGACTAAGAGTAAGTCACTCGTAGGTGCTAAAGTTGGAACTTCTGCCACAAAAGAGGAGGCAGGCAGCGTGGTTTGGTGCTGAAGAACAGTCCCTTTCCCCACACTCCCTCCTAACAATGACTGTGACCTCAGATTCCACAGTCACATCACTTTCGACATTTCCTCTAGCAATCACGCCAAGTATTCAAGTCATACCTGGTACTCCACAGCCCTCAGTAGCTTTGGTCCCTCAGGTATGCATGGAAGACCAACTCTGACGTCTTGGTCTTTGTTTTGTGAAAGATCATAGAGTTAGAGATAGGGATTGGACTAGGGCTCTCATTAGTATATTTACTCTTTCAATCAACAAACATTTATTAAGCACCTACTATGTGCCAGGAACTCTGCTAAAAGCAACTAAGGAGATGCCAACAAAAGAGGCAAAAGACAGTCCCTACCCTCAAGGAGTTTGCAATCTAATGGAACTCTTTCTACCAATTTAAGCCAGCATCTTCCCTCTAATTTATAGTCATAGAGTATTGCCTAGACAGACATCAAGAGGATTAATAACTTATCTAGGGTCACAGTCAATGGGTGTCAGAGGCAGAATTTGAACCCAATGGGTCTTACTGGCTATAATGCCAGTTCTTTCTCTACTCTGCTATAGCTACCTTTGATGAACGATCATTTTCTTTTTTCTAAATTTTTAAATTTTTCCCATACTTATATGATTCTTGCTCTCTCCTTCCCTTCTTCCCTCCACACTCCCAGAGCTGACAAGCAATTTCACTTTTTTATACATATATTATCACTCAAATCCTATTTACATATTATCCATTTTTTAAGAGAGTCATCGTTTAAAACCAAACCCCAAATCCTATACCCATACAAACAAATGATAAATCATGTTTTCCTCTGCATGTCTACTCCCACAGTTCTTTCTCTGGATGTGGATGGCGTTCTTTCTCATAAGTCCCTCAGAATTGTCCTGGATCATTGTATTGCTTTTTATTGGCAGAGTCAATTACATTTGATTGTCCCATAAAGTCTCACTTTCTGTATACAATGATCTCCTGGTTCTGCTCATTTCATGCCACATCAGCTCATGCAGGTCTTTCCAATTCTTATAGAAATAAAGCTGTTCATCATTCCTTATATTACAATAGTATTCCATCACCATAATATACCACAATTTGTTCAGCCATTCCTCAATTGAGGGACTCCCCATTTTCTAGTTTCTTTTTGCCACCACAAAAAGGGCAGCTATGGATAGTCTTGTACAAATAGAACCTTTTCCATTATTTTTTCTGTTTGGGATACAAACCTAGTAATGGTATTTCTGGATGAATGATCATTTTCTAAGCCAAACTAATTATGTAATTCAGAATAAGTTAAAGTGAAATTTGTCTGCCTCTTTCTCAAAACAAGGACCTTATTGGGGGAGGGAGGGGAGAATGGGGAGACCAAAGAGGAAGGGAATGGGGGGGGTATCTTTTAAACAATATGTACTTATCCCTAAATGGGAAGTAAACTAATTTGAGGAATATTCTTTCCTGCACTTCCCTGTCCCAGGGAATTCCCTGGGATTACCTCAGCTCTCTTCTGTGGATCAGTCATAAGGCTTGAGAGGAAAGTGAGAAAGGAATTGGACCTCCTTATCTTTTCCTAGTATTCCTTGCCCAGCTTCCTGTTCTCACTCCCCAGACTTTCCTCCATACTCTTTGGTTAATCTGATTATTAAAAGAGCTTCTTTCTCCATAAAATGCTTTCACTCCTCCAATGTGTCCTTTGTAAATTATTTGTTCCACTAATTACATATATTCTCTCTCATCACCACTGTTATATTGACCATAGTTGTATCTATGGGCCTCAACAAAATGGGAAAATGTAATCTGTTTTCTGACATTTCTTTCCTCCATCCTTTGATCTGATTTAGGCAAATCCTCAGTTTGCCCTTCCTTTACCACCAAGTATATAAGACCCAAGTCCACATTCGTCATGGCCCTAGAAAAAGATCATCCCAGTGGAAATGGTCAGGCAGGATCCCAGACATGATCTACAGAATTTCTCCTAAGTTCTCTATGTCTCAAAGGCTATTTTCTTCCACGTGCTTCATCTCAAGGCCAATTTTCTTCTAATGCTCAACAGCACATCCCTGAACTTTAAACTAACCCCACAGTCCTTATCATTCATGTTCTCTATCTGCCTGTATTTGCATCAGGCTATAGATTTTTTAAAAATCATAGGCAATGGACCTTTGAATCCTTGAAGGATTGCAGCTGTTTTTTGTCAAAAATCGGATGACTTTCTATCTTTAATCTTGCAACTGGGGCAGTTGGGCTGGGACTTTTAATGACTCACTGTAGACAGAATAAAGTCTGTCTCTGAGAAAGGAGGAGGGGGGACCATTAATCTATTTCTAAATAAACAGAGAGTTGTAATGGCTCTTTAATCTGAAGAGGGGAGATCCTGAGCTGGAATGAAGCACCTCAATGCCAGCCAAGTTCTGAAAAGAGTGAATAGTGCCTGGATAATAATTTACTGTGGGATCACTTTTCCTGTGATCCCCAAGGAGACTTTCTCAGTGTCGCTAGCATTTAAAGAGGATTTTAAGAAAAAGTAACTGTTCAAACTTTTGAGTGGGAGAAAGGTTTGCAGTCCTTTGGTCCCTTCCTGTGACTTCCTTTATAAAGCCCACTTAAAAAGCTGGGGGTTGCAGCTTCACCGGTTTTTCCTCTCTTAACTGACTCATCATTTCTGGCTTCCATGAGCTTGAGGGAAAATATACAATGAGAAATTACCCATGGGGCACTTCTCTCCTGCTCCCTCTAGCCCATTCTGGGGAGAAGGGCAAAAGGGATTCATGTTGGGCAAATCCCCCATCCCAAATTTAAGTGGTTCTACGATCAGAACTAACTCTCAAGTTCAAGCCCAAGCAATAGATAATTAATAATAAGAGCTAATATTTATGTTGTTTAGTCATGTCAGACTCTTGTGAACCCATCTGGAGTTTTCTTGGCAGGGATATGTTTTGCCATTTCCTTCTCTATCTAGCTCATTTTTTACAGATGAGGAACTGAGGCAAACAGGCTTAAGTGACTTGCCCAGAGTGACTCAGCCAGGAAGTATCTGAGGGCAGATTTGAACTCAGGGCTTCCTGATTCCAGACTCGGCACTCTCTCTACTGTGCCACCTAGCTGCCTTCATTTACATAATACTATTTATATAGCACTAACTATGTGCCAAGCACTGTGCTAAGTGCTTTCTATTTGTTATCTCATTGGTTCTCACAACCCCACTGGGAGGATGCTGCTGTTATTATCCCCAAATTACAGATGAGGGAACTAAAGCAAACAGGTAAATAATCATTCCAAGGTCACACAGCTATTAAGTATCTGAGGTTCAATATGAATTCTGGTCCCCTTGACCCCAGGCCCATGTACTGTGCCACTTAGCTGCCTGCCTAGTGATTGTCCTTAGATCAAATTTAAGAGTGAGGACTCCAGCTTGTGCTCATGTGCTGGGGTGCAAATTCTAATACAAGCTGGGTGGTACAGCAGATAAAACACTAGGACTGGAGTCCAGAAGACCTCGGTTCAAATCTATCTTCAGACACTTAGGAACTGTGTGAACCTGTGAGTTGCTAAACCTTTTTTTGCCTCAGTTTCTTCATCTGTAAATGAGGAGTGTAATAGCACTTACCTTTATACGGGTTAAATAATATAACATTTGTGCCTCATATGTAGTAGGTACTCTATAAATGCTTATTCCCTTCCCCTTTAATTCATCATTGGCTTTTGAGTTAGAAAAAACAGCCTAATACCTCGTAGACACTTAGTAAATATTTGTGGACTTGAGTAGTCCTTAGCATAGTTTCCATTCATTAAATAGTGGTCCATGTATCAGGTTCCCTAACCAGGAGACCTCTTTTCCAGTCTCCAGTGGTCCCCAGTTACGTGGTAATTCATTCCGAGTTGAGGTCATCCATCACACACACAAGCACTGTGTTATCTTGCTCAAGGTAGGAACAACAGCTGTGAGCAATTTGGCAAGCCCCTCAGAGGGTCCAGGGACATTCTCTGCTTAAGGCAAAGAAACCAGAGAGTGACTTGATAGAAAATATGAACTAAGAAGCCAGACCAGGTGGAGCACCATTAATGGTGGAGTGCTGAAATTGAAGATTTTAAACTGGATGACCAATTGTTTCAAGAGAGATTCAAGGTTAGAAAGTGAGCATTTCAGGAAGGTGAGTGTTTGTTTGGATAAATCAGTCTCTAAAATATGTAACTTTTTCATGCCCCTGGCTAACATCCTCCCCTCTGTGCCAGTCAGGAAACCAGGGCTTCTCTACTCTGAACCCCTCAGGGGCTCAGGCTATGAGACCTGAGCTGCCCAACTTTGGGTGGAAGGTTGTTCATTTGATAGGAACCCTTTCTCCCTCTTTCCCCTGAATCTCAATCCTCACCCTTCATCAGCCCTGTCCCTTTCCTGTGTCCCTTGAATAAACTCAGTTATTAGGGTGCGAACTGACTCCAGCTTTATTAGAAGACAGCCTAGATTGAGGGGAGAGAGAAGTGGTCTCTCTCTCCAGGAAGAAGAGGCTTAACACCTGAAGCCTCTTTCAACAAATGATCCCAGAGAGCCTGGCAATAGACTCCATTCCCCTTCATCCTTTCTTCCTTTATTATAAGTCTCCTCCCTTTTCCCCCTATATTACACCCCTGGCCCATCCCAGTTCTCCATTGGTGTCTTGTTTGTAGACAGGAGCCAAGGGGGCTGTAGAAACTGCTGCTCCCCTGACTCAGCTAGGCTAAGAACAACTTACCCTTTTAAAAGGAGAACAAGTAGCTGAGATAAACAGTAGCCCTAGGTTGCTAGCAAAGAAAGTCAAATTGAGGCCATCGAGGCTGTGATGATATGCATCTGGCTGAAGCTTCCAATTAGCCTCCAGGCCAATTGGAGAGGTAGCAGCACCTACTCCCTTCCAGGATGGATAGAAACTAGCCTTGGGTGGATGAAAGCAGTTCAAGAAATACATGTGCTCCTCAAAGGAAAGATTGAGTAGGAGGAAAGCATTAGTGAGTTTTGTCTTGTTTGGGGGGGAGAGGAGTTGAAACAAGAAAGTGTGTGTAGGAGGGAGTTTCTGAGAGCTTGGCAGTTTGCATAAGGATGGATGTGAGAGGGAATGAACGGGGCAGGAATGTTGCTACGTTTGGGAGTTGTGGACCCCCCTGTTAGACAGCAATTAGATTATAAGCCTTACAAGAGACATTTCTTTTTTTTCTCCTCAGCATGGAGTAGAGTGCCTGGCACACAGTAATCACTTATTACCTGTTTACTGTCTGATTGACTGACTAATTGACAATAGCTTTAACCCATATAAACAAAAGCTCTCCAGGGATTAAGGGCTCTCAATAATTTTCAAGCAAATAAAGGGGCCCCAAGACCCCAACGTTTGAGAACCCCTAAATTAGAGAATCTCTTAGTATGTAACAGGAAGATGCTGAATCAAGTCACCTCCATCAAAAGTGTTTTCCTTTATTTCAGAAAAACCTGAAAAGACTTACATGAATGGATGCAGAGTGAAGTAAGCAGAACCAGGAGAACACTGTACACAGAAACAGCAATATTGTACAATGAACAATTATGAATAATAGCTATTCTCAGTAGTAAAATTATCCAAGACAAACTCAAAGGACTCATGATAAAAAATGCCATCTGTTTCTAGAGAAAGAACTAATGGAGTTTGAGTCCAGAATAGATAATGCTATATTTCTTTCTTCGTGTTTTTTGTTCAAGTTTTCTTCCAAGAAAGGATTAATATGGGAAAGGTTTTACATGACTGCATATGTAAATTCTATATTAGATTGGGGTAAGAAAGGAGAGAGAATTCAAGACTCAAAATTTTCTATATGTTAAAATTTATATTTACATGTATTTGGAGGGAAAGTAAAATATTATTAAACTTTTTAAAAGTATTTTCCATTGTTTCATTCCTAGTTCATTCACTCATTCTTTTCTTGTCTTTCCTAAAACCTCAAGTAAGCACACCAAAGAGATAATGCTCAAAAGAGGCTGGGCTTTTTCCTGAAAATCTCCGTCCTTCCCACATATAGAAGCAATGTCCAAGAGAATAAAGAAGACTTTTGTCTTAAACTCAGTTGTCGTCTCTCCCTCTTCCACATTAATCTCTCCCAAAGCCACTAAACATCCAGTAGAAACTAGAGGGAGTGGGGATGGTATTTCATTTGCAGATAGCTGCAGAACAGTTTTCATGACAGGTAGGGCTATGTATTTTTATCTAATCTCACTCAGTCTTATAAAAATTGAGAATTAAGGATAAATAAACCCCAGACAATTCTTAAATCCAATTTTTCTCCTCCTGCTATATCCCTTGATACATGGTTGGCTTTATATGGCAACCTATTCCTCTGAGAAAATCTAATAGTTAGGAAATTCCTTCTTTGATTAAGCCAATATTTGACTCTATTCAACATGCAACTTCTTGTGTTTGTTATACCTAGGGAATTGTCACATGGTGAATAAAGAACTGGACTTGGAGTTAGGTAGATTTGCATTAAAATCCAGCCTCAGATATTTACTATGTGTGTAAATATTACTTTGTGTGACCTTGAGAAAGTCATTTAACTTCTCTGTGCCTGAATTTCTTCATCTGCAAGATGAAAAAGTAGATCTGACGGCCTCAAAGGTGCAGTCCAGTTCTAAACTTCTGAGCCTACAATCTTATGAACTCTTGTCCATTGGTCCTCATTCTGGCAACAGAGTAAATCTAAGTTTTCTTTTATGTGGCATTCTTTCCAATATTTAAAACCAGCTTTCATAGACTTAGGCTCAAGCAATGCTTAATGTGGCTTGAACAAGGAACAATATCTCAGCACTCTTATTTCCCTTTATCTATATGACCACTTCCATTAGTTTAGTCTATGCCTCCATTATTCTTTTTAACAGATCCATTTTTCACTGTGCTAGCCTAGATTGAATTTATGATCCACTCAAATCCCAAATCTTTTTCTACAACATCAGAAGTCAAGCCAGCTCTCTCATCAATCTGTACTTATGTAATTGAATTTTATATTCTAGATGCAGGATTGATATTACATTTATCTCTATTAAATTTAATCATTCTGGTTTGGATTTCTCATTCCAGCTCATTCTGACTTGGACATCTGGCATCTTAGCTGTCTTTTCTTGTTCTTCATCATCTACCATTTTGAAAGTGATTGCATTTGTGTCATCTAAGTCATTGAGTTCTTAAAACATACTTGGAATGGTGGAAGAAATACTGAATTTGGTCTCCAAAGACTTGGGTTTGAATCCTAGTTCTCTCTTCTTATTGCCTTTATACCTTTGGGCTGATCATTTATCCATTCTAGACCTGCTTCCTCGTGTGCTAAAAGACTTCTATAGTTCCTTTCAGTACTAAATAATCTATATTAGACTGGACAAAGAAAGGGGAACATTCCTGTGACATGCTACTAGAGACCTTCCTCTAGATTAATGTTGCTTTATTAATTAACACTGTGGTGGTAGAGCTCTTAATCCACTACAAAGCCAAGTAAGTAATAGTCCTTTTACATAGCCCACATTCCTCCATCTCATCTATAAGGATGTCATATGGCAATCAAGGTAAATCACATTGAGAATATTCCCCTGATCTGTCAATCTAGTAATAATATTCAAGAAATGGAGATTAGTTCAACATCGTTTGTTTCTAGCAGATTTATGTTGCTTTTGAGAAATGCTCTCCTAAGGTCTCCCAAATACTCGACCTAGTAATTCTGTACCATTTGAATATTGTCCTTAGTGGAGAAGACAACAAAAATCAGGAAAAGTTCTTTTTTTTGCTCTTCTATCCATCTATATTTTGTCATTTCACCAAAGCAACAAACCTTCCTGGTTTGTCTCTAAACACATAAAAACATAAACCAAAAGATGTACATTAAAGGGGGAAATGGCTAGACAAATTATGGTATGAGAATATAATTGGCTATTATTACTCAGAAAGGAAAAAATGAATATGATGAATGCAAAGAAACATGGGAAGATTTATATAAACTGACACAAAGTGAAGCAAGCAGAAGCAGAAAATAATACACACAATGACCAGAGTGAAATAATTTGAAAGATCAAAAAATTTGAAAGATAAAAGAATTTGAAAGAAAACAATTGAAAATGACTACTATGGAATTATAGTGACCAAGATTGGACCCAAAGAACAGATTTAAGAGTGTACCTCCATCCCTTCTTTGCTGGTTTGAGGTGGATTAGGTATGAAACACTGAAGATGAAGTCCAATTCAGCATTGGTTCATTTTGTTCAAGTGATTTTTTTTCTTTTTTAAAGAATATTCTTTGTTATAAAGGATGACTTTCTGGGATGGGAAGAGGAAATGGATATACTGGAGAATGTAAGTAATGTCAAAATTAAATATATCAACATTTTAAAAACATCTTATTTTAGGCATTTTGCAAGTCCGAGATTATCTAGGACATTAGACTCCCTGACCCCATTCCTGTAAATCTATGAAACTCTGGTGTATCTTTCCCTGCCCTCTTGAAATCAAAGCTTCTTTATGGACCACTGGATTAGAATAGATCAGCACTCAGTGCCAGAAGTTGAGAAAAGTTAGATATTAAGGTACTAACTAGCCATTCCTGTGCCTACGGCAAGCAGAATTTTGGAAACGGGTTCATCTAGGTGTAGCTAAAGGAGAGAAAGTCCATCCTGAATCATCAGGGATGCTAAAGACTCCATTATAACTGTTAAGGGAAAGGATATTATGTAAGAGCTAATGGAAAAGAGTAGAAGGCTAGAGTAAATGGCTGCCAGGGAATCCTGGGAGGTTTTAATGATGCTTCTAAAGGATGGAAGCTCGCCAGTGTAACTGAGGAGAAAAGCCTGCTCTGAGATAGTGCTGTTAGCACCCTCTAAAATTTCCATCATGAGACATAACCCCAGAAGTCCCATCCTAATAATAGTTTGGGATCATGACCCACTAGAGAGAGGTGGTGATGACTATGATTCCATGTTTAATTGTAAGTTAACAAGTATTTGTTATGAGGTTATGAATGATTTCTTTCTCTATTAAATGTCGAGTTGAAAACGAAACTTATTTCTGAGTTCATGTGTCTCTTCTGAGTTCAGAGGAAAAAACTAGAGGAATGGAGGGAAGAAGAAAGAAGAGTGGAAGGAAACCCCTTACTCAGATGTGTGGAGTGGTAATGAGGTGAGAATAATAACTGCCCAAAGAATTGTCCTCAAATCTGTCCATTGTTCAGTCTAATGATTGCTCCTACACCCATTAGCCTTTACTTAGCCCTTTAAAAATAGCCAATTAACAAGGAACCCAAGAAAACATAAATTAGACTCTTACCTTTCACAAATATTATCTGTATACTTGATATCCCTGTCTTTAAAATCCCTGTCTTTCAGCTCTAGATCTATGGTCCTTCTGACATAATTTTTAGTCACACGGGAAACTATACGCTCATTTCCCTGATGCTATCATTCCTTAGAATCTTTTTAGGATGGCCCGAGAATTGGTTTAGAAGCCACACAAGACAAGTATCTCATGTATTAAGATTCATTTTTAGTTATGTTTTGGTTCATTTTTATTTTTACCCCCAAATAGTCAAACACACCCACATACACTCAATCATGCATTAAAAATACAAGGGGCCAACTCCCAATTAACTGAAATCATAATGTTCCATCAGAAAACATTATGCCCCACATACACTCCACTTTAAAAAAGAAGAGACAAATATATGATATGGGGGAAAACAAACCCCTTGGACCAGATCCAGCAGGGACTCACTCCAGGGCCACATTAAAAGTTTCAGCATCATGTTTCTCTTAATCAAATTTATTGCACTTTCTCTCTGCATCATGACCATTATCACTCCAGATGTGAAAACGCTGTCCATTATTTCACCTCGTAGCTTATCTGATGGGAACCCAGACTGGGACATTTGTGGATTCTGGTAGAAGGAAGGTTCAGCTTGGGCTAGTCCTTTTCCTGATTTGTTTTCTTCTTTAACTGATCAAATCTCTTGAGTTGCCTCCAGCAATTAGACATTCAGATTCACTAGGGAGGAAGCAGCCAGCTTGTATCCAAAATGGGACAGATGCCCTGGAAACACTTCCTGTTCTCTTAACCTTTCACCCCTTTGGTGAAGCCAGTTGGGAAAATGACTTGGCTTTTGTTGATACTGATGATTCTTCTTTGCCTGCTGGATAGTGGAGGTGGGCTGCTGCATGCCCTTCTTTTCCAAAATGTAGTCACATATGTGAAGGCTGTCCCAGCACTTTGACTGTTCTTCAGAATATCTCAACCCTCTAGACAGGTGGCTCTGAATTCAATTTTTCAGAAAGCAGAGCATAGTATAGGTGGGAACTACAGGACTGGGCATATCTTGCTAAATTGGGAGACTGCATCTAACTTGTGATATTTAAGAAGAATTGGGGGAAAGCTGGAGGCAAGTGGAAAGAACATTCTCTAGAGTTAGAGGATGTAGGTTCAAATCCTACCTTTCACATTCACTCTCCATGTGATCTCGGGCAAGTTTCCAAACCTACCTAGCCTTCAGATTCTTCATCTGTAAAATGAGGTTGGTGGATTCAGTGACTTTTGAGATTCTGACCTACTCCAAGTCTGTGCATCAAGAAAACTCAGTGGCTGCTTCTAATACTGTTTTGTTGTCACAAGCCTCATAGTAATACCATTACATTCATGACTCTCTATACTGACTATATAATCAACACGTCAATTAGCAAGTATTTATTAAGCACCTACTATGTGCCAGGCACAGACTGTGCTAGGCACCAGAACTTACATTCCATGCATTTTATACTTTGCCTATCAAGTCTTGTTCAGTGTCATTGGAAAGCTCTGAGGAGTTAGAAAGAAGTATTGGGAAAAAATAAACATTATCATAAAGAATCTGGGATTTTTCTTAGCCTTGAGAACCACTGTTTGGGACTTTCCTCCATCTTTACCATTTCAAGTAGATTGGGACTTGGTCTTGGGTCCTAGGAAGTTGCCTAGAGCATGTAGATGTGTGTCACATAGTCACACAGGTACGTTTGTCAGAAGCAGGATTTGACCTTGGGTCTTGTCAACTCCAATTCACAGCTAACTGTGTTTTGCCATTAGCATGTAGTTTTTAAAATACCATTAGTATTTAAACTAGAGATATGGAGAAGGAAAACTCAGTGACCTTTTACATGTTCTTCTTTTCCCAAAGTTGGCAGAAAATATACCTACCCAAAGCCTGCTGCTGAAAATAAACCATTTCACAAATAGTCACAAGATACAAAATGGTGTCAGTAATAACAAGGACTTGCAGCAGGTAATGAGTGTGGTGATTCCATCTGCATTCATCTGACTGCAACCCAAACAATCTCCCTGGTGATTGAGAGAGGACCAAGAGAATCCACTTAGAGGCAAAGGAAGGAAATCATGGTGCCTTTGGCACAACTATGGAATCTGTCTCATATTGGCCAGGGGAGGAGTTGCCATTTTGTGCACAGACTTAGCGACTCCCACCTGCATATCCATCAAGCCTCACAAATCTGGTATTGTGGGACATCTGGCTGGAAAATGCAAAATGAAATACATCCATGGCCTAGCCCCATAGACCATATGCAGCTACCTGGGTCCCATCCATGGCAGCCCTTTTGGCTAAGATAGGGTGTGAGTCAGTGCAGTCCAAGAAACAAATAAAGTAACAGATGGAACTACTTACTGTATGTCCAGCCTTTGACAGGCACCTGGTTTGCCTTCTGTTCCCCCTGTAACCACTGGGCTGAATATATGTACAGGGGCTTTCAAATAAACGTCTCACTTTCCAGGCAAGCATGATATGGGCAGCCTTCCAGAAGAGACAATAGAGTCTGGCACCCATCTTGCTTCTCAGCCATTTTGGCAAAGCAAAGAAGAGAAGCCATTTACTTAATCCTTTGCTTTAGCTAAAAAATTGGTTGATCTGCCAGTAGTTCCTTTTTTCATTTTCTTGGCTTTTTTAAAGTTTCATATTTATATATACTTAGAAAGAATTAATGGAGATTTATAAGAAAACATCCCTGCCTTGGAACATGGTTTCATTAACACTATAAGTCACCTTTTATTTGAAGGACATGTAACAATCATTATATAGGGAGATTCTGGAGAGGAGTAGAGAACACTGAGTTTAGGTTTCTGGATCTTTGGTTTTTCCCAGTGAGATAGATAGACAGATGTTTTATGGCAGTTATATGGATGCACATGAAATCATATATGCCTGACATATGATAGTTATCTTATATATTTAATGTATATAACATATTCTTCTTCAGTTCTTCAATGGATCTAGGATTTCACTAATTTGAGTATTTTCTCTTTGGTATAGATAACTTCCCATCCAAGCTTTTCTATGACTTTTCTCAGATCTTCCCATAAATTCATCACAGGGATTATCATTCAAAGTGTTCCTCTGGTTCTCTTAGTTGGCTATGAATGTAGCATCAAGCATAATATCTCACTTTCAAAATATGACCAGCCCCAAATTCTTATCTAATTAAACATTTTAGAAGATATTTTTAGACCATTGCTTATGTAACAATTTTCAGTATGCTAATGAGACCAGAGAGCTTGGGCACTGTGTCCTCTGCCTTTCCACAAAGGAGCCTTTCTTAACTAATGTACGCTCTAACTTGGTTAGGGACTGAGAGAATCTGAACCCCTAAAATAAGGGTCAAGTTCCCTTGTCTAATTGTCTCCTCACCCCACAACTCTGGAGCCTCAGGAAGAATTATTCAAAGTTTAGCTCTGACTTATATCTACCATCTCCCAAAAACAAGAAACAAAAAAATACTTAATATACAATGTTGATCCTATATCGTCTATTCACAAGAAAAGCTTAATACACATAAGATTCAAAAGTGTGAATTAAAGGAAAAAAATTCATGTAGCCAATAACATAACCACTATTATGCTCTTCCAGGAATTTGATATTTGAAACATCAAGACACGATGCACTATGATTGAATGCTCAACAGACATTTTATATTTCACCTCAATTTTGTATAGTCCAAACAATTCCCTTTAGGTCCTTGCCTTCTGGCAAACTTGCTGAAGGCTTGACCTCTTCTCTGTATCTGTGTTCATCTTTTCCTAAGCAAAAATTCCCCATAGCATTAGTTATCTCCAAGCAAAAGAACCAAGATTCCTAGACTTTTCAGATTCACAAGGTTTGCTTCTATGGCTGACTACCTCCATTTCAGGATCACTACTTGTTTAAATATCATCAGTAAATACATAAAGTCAAAATGGCAACTAGGGGCCCCAAGGCCACAGATGTACTCTAGCTTTTAGATGATCACAGTTCACCATTTCTATGCATGTAAGGAATATTTCCAGCCTGACACGAGTGAAAATGGACCTGGATAGTCAGAGGCACAAAAATTCCGAATTGGTCAAATGTAAAAAGAGGTACAAAAACTCACTGAAGAAAATCATTCAATAAAAATCAGAATTAAGCAATCGGAAGTTATTGACTTCATGAGACATCAGGAAACAATAAAACCAAGTCAAAGGAATGAAAAAATTTAAGAAAATGTGAAATATCTCTTCTGAAAAACTATTGACATGGAAAATAGATCAAGGAGAAAATATAAAAATCATTGGACTAGTATACTAAAGGTCATGAAAAAAAAAAAGCTTTGACATCATATTTCAAGAAATTGCCAAGGAAAACAGCCTTGATACTTTAGATCCAACAGGTAAATGGAAATTGAAAGAGTCAACCATTCATCTCCTGAAAGAGACTCTCAAACTAAAATTTCCACAAATATTACAGCCAAATTCCAGAGTACCCTGGACAAGGAGAAAATATTGTCAGCATTTAGAAATAAACAATATAAATGACATAGAACCATAGTCAGGATCATACAAGGTTTAGCAGCTTCTATATGACTATTAGTGGCGAGATTAGAATATGATGTTCTAGAAGGCAAAGGAACTCAGGTTAAAAACCAAAAATTATCACTGCCCTGAAAAACTAAGTATAATCATTTGGAGAGTATGGGATGAATATTTAGTGAAATAGAAGACTTTCAGATATTCCTGATTAAAAGACTAGATATGAATACAAAATATGACATTCAAACACAAGATTCAGAAGAAGCATAAAAAAGGTAAACATGAAAGAGTAATCATAGGAATTCGACAAAACTGAACCATCTACATGTAATGCAGAACTGTCCTAGAGGGATGTGAAATGATACAACCCACCTAGAAGCTTCCCAGGACCAGTTAAGCACAAACCCCTTGGTTTATTAAAAACAACATTTATTTTATAAAAGGAATAATGGAACCTGGTAAGTAAGACCCTAACTCTCTTAAACTAACTCTACCCAGTTAAAACAGTTCAAACTCCCACAATTCCTTTCTCCTTCCTAGAATTCTCTCCCACAACTTATATCAAAATTTCCTTCTTTAAACTAATCCTTGAAACCAGTTTATCCCTAACTTATCCTGCATACATTTCTATATAGGAAGATGATGCACCTAAGAACTTAATCACTATCAGGACAATTATAAAAAGTCTACATAGGTAGAGAGGATGAGTGTGAGTACATTATGTTGAGATAATCTAAAAGAAATGAAGGAGTGAAAAAGATGGGTTCATCGAAAGAAGGGGAAAGGAAGAAGTAGAATGAGGAAACTTTCCTCATATAAAAGAGGGCATGCAAGGGAGAGCTTTTATAATAAAGGGTGAAATGGGGGAGAGTAATTACTGAACCTCATTCTTATCAGAATTTGTTCAAAGAAAGAAAATATATACACAATGAGGTATAGAAATCTATCTGTTGAGAATTTTTAAAAGAGGAAAGGATATACTTGTACAAAAATATTTAGAGTCACTCTTTGTGTGATGGCAAAGAATTGGAAATTGAGGGGATATTCATCAGTTGGGGAATGGCTAAACAAATTGTGGTACATGTTTGTTATGGAATATTATTGTGCCATAAGAAATAATAAGCAGGATGATTTCAGAAAAAGCTAGAAAGATCTGCATGAAGTGATGCAGAGTGAAATAAGCAGAACTGGGAGAACATTGTACTCAGTAACAGTAATATTGTATTATGATTAACTGTGAAAACTTGGCTCCTCTCTGAAATGCAATGATCTGGGACAATCCTAAAACACTTATGAGGGGGAATGCTACCCACCTCCAGAGAAAGAACTGTTGGAGTCAGATGGATAGGGATCAAAGAAGACTACCTTTCATATCAGTGTATTTATGGCTTTCTTTTGGGGTTTAGGTTTTGTATGAGTGTGCTCCTACAACAATGACCAATATGGAAATATGTTTTGCATGATAATAAAAAAGAAATATATATATATATATATATATATATATATATATTCCCATTGGGGGAAAGAAAGGGAAGAGGATAAGAGATATGTATTGGAGGAGGGGCATGAAGAAAAGGAGGTTGGATTAAGAGAGGCAGTGTTTTAGAAGTAAAATATTTTTAAATGGGACAGGATAAAGAGAGAGAAGGATAAAGAGAAGGAAATAAAATAGAGGAAATAGTTTGTAAACATTAACTTTGAATGTAAATAAGATGAGCTTACCCATAAAATAGAAGAAGATATTAAAATGAATTAGAATCTAGATTCCAGCGATACGCTGTTTATAAGAGACACACTTAAAAGAGAAAGACACAGAGTTAAAATAAAGGACTGGAGCAGAATCTATTATGCTTCAGTAAAAAATGCAGTGGTAGTAATTATGATCTAAGAAAAAGCAAAAATAGATCTAATTAAAAAAGAAATTCAGGAAAACACCATTTTGTTAGAAATTACCATAGAGAATGAAGTAGTATAAAAAATTATATACTACCATATTTTTCTGATAAAGACCCTATTTATTAAATATATAATCAAATTTGTGAAAATAAGAGCCACTCTCCAATTGATAAATGGTCAAAAGATAATAAACAGTGTTCAGAAGAAGAAATCAAAGCTATCTATAGTCATATGAAAAAATGATATAAATAACTATTGATTAAAGAAATATGGGTCTATCAGAAATGACAAATACTAGAATTGATAAGGGAAAAATTTTTTTGTTATTTAGTCATTTTTCAGTCATGTCCAACTCTTCATGACTTCTTTTGGGGTTTTCTTGGCAAAAATAATGTAGAAGTTTGCCATTTCCTTCTGTAGCTCATTTTATAGATGAGGAACCAAAGCAACCAGAGTTAAGTGTCTTGCCCTGGATCACATAGCTAGTGAGGCTGTGAATCTTAAAACTACTCAGACTCTACTTTAAAAGATTTGATTAAGCTATTCCCCATTTTTAAGAAATGAAGATACTTAGTCAGGAATGTATTGAGAACTTTAAAAATTACTCCACCCTACTCTGACAGGGGAAGATAAAGTTGCAACTCCTGATTGAACAATGAAAAGTCCCTAACTTGTACCTTATAGCAAAGCTAGAACCTTAGGCTAGGTCTATTTTTAGATCTAATACAAAATGGTGCTAAGTACCTATGAAAGTTAAATTAATCACTAAAAGGTCAAGCAACTTACAAAAGGCAAGCTTAACAAAAGAGGTGTGAAGTACTCAGTAGATTTAATTTAACCAGAGAAGGTGAGAACAAAAGAAGATGAGAACTAAGAATGGGCAGTCCTGGGGAAAAGTGTCTACTGTAATTGGTAGATGTGAAAATTTAGGGGAGGTGACATAAGAGAAAATTTCTTTAAAAGGAAGGGACTTACTGAGTTGGAGGGAGTTTTTGAGTTGAAGTTAGTTGGAGTTCAGAGTTTGAAGGATTGGAGCTTGTTTGGAGACGATCTTGTAGTGAGTGATAAAGACTGACTCACTCTCCCTTAGGCTCAGAGGCCCTTTCTACTATTTTCTTTTTTTCTCTCTCTCTCCTTCCCTTAATTCCTTCATTTATATTAATTAAAATCTCCCTAAAACCCAGCTGACTTGGGTATTTTCATATTTAGGAATTTTCCCATGGCGATCACTTAATTTTAGATTTTAAATCAAGACACTAAAAATTATCTTTACAATTTGGCCAAAACCTTTACAGTTTTGGCAATTCACAGTCTTGGCAAACCACATTTTCATGGTTACAAGGTCAGATCTGAAGTTCCTGAGTGTAAGTTCAACACTCTATCCACTGCAAAACCTTGCTGCCCTTGAGGGAACATAGGTATACTAATTAACTGTTGGGGGAATTGTGAATTGTTCCAGCTATTCTGGAAAACAGATATAGAATATTGTGGCTAAAGCTTGTCTGTTGCCTTTTTCTTATGATCACAAAGGACACCTTCAATATATGTAGAGGACATTCTCATGAAGATGTTATGGAGAAAAGAAAGTAGGCAAAAAGATTAATGGGATTCTTCTTAAAACCACTTTTGGTGACTTTATCCAATCATTCAGTAACTGTCTCTTTTTCCATTATCTTGAAAATTGATTCCTCAATTATCTCAAAATTGTGCCCCTTTCAGTATAGATGTCTTTCAGGTATTTCTGCTTTTGGCATCCTCTTCTTTAATTCCATTTAAACTTTCTCAAATAGCACATCTGATACCGAATGTGATGCTAAATGACATTAGTGATGAAGCAAATAATTTGTCATAGAAATGATGAAAGTTCTATTTCATAATTTTCTCCCTTCCATCCAATTTTCTATTTAAGTCCTCTTAAGATAATCTGGCTTCAGCACCTCTCATATCAAACTTTCTGCAAACATGCTTTTTTCTATACCATTCTTCTATATTTTATGAGGCAATATTGCTCATAACTTTCCACCATTCTCTTCTACAGTGTTTTACAAATGAGTTTATATTCTAATCTGCTATGTCCTTTGGTTTCCATGACTCTACATTTGGCAAAGAGGTCAACTGTTTTCTGGTTAAGCAAACTAGTCCACATCTACAACTCCCTCCTAGACATGGATGACCTATAGCATCTCAAAATCAGGCTCATTCTATTCTAAAGGATATATTCTAAGCCCTTCCAACATGGTAGAACCTGCTACAACTTGCAGTCTATTTGCATAGTCTTTGAGAACCCAGGGTCACTTCTATGCCATGATGAAGAATAGACTCAACATGTCCAAAACAGAACTCATAATCTTTCCTCCCAAATCAAATCCTCCTTCAATCTTTCTTATTTCTGTTGAGAGAACAACTATTTCTTTAGTCATCCTAGTTCATGAGTAGGAGTCAATGTCATCACCTTACTCTCACTCACCCCTCAATACCTAGTTACTTGCCAAGTTTTATCACTCTTCACAATATCCTCTTATCTTCACATATGCAATCACCACCTTTGTTGGCTTCAACTCTTACAATAGTTCCCAATTGGTTTTCCTATCTTCTGCAAGTTAATCAATTTGGGTTGGGTTGGGGGTTTTTTGGAGGAGGAGAGAGATTGTTCTTATAAGAGATAGCACATTTGCCTGCCATATAGTCGACGCTTAATAAATGATTGTTGAAATGGATTGATTTAAATCAAAGTGCCAGATCTGAACTCAAAATCTGAACTAGATTTTTCTTGGACTCAGATTCTTGATTCTAAAAACTACTTAGAAATAGCCCAGAGAATGAACGAGGGGGAAAAGAGTGGAATACATATGTATGATTCTTTCTTCCCTATCCCATTGCACTCACTGGGCAAGAATATTATGAAGCATTGTTTTCATTTCCACAATAGTCATAATAATGATGATAGCTTGCATGTCAGGTTAGTCAGTTAGACAACAAGCATTTATTAAACATCTACTATATACCAGGCATTATGCTAAGTGCTGTTGCTAGAGTCTTTGCTCTCAAGGTGTTAATAGTCTAATCAGGAAGAGAGTATAGAAGCAGCTTTTTACAAACACTGTGTATGTATGCATATGTATGTGTGTATATACACATATAGAGGGAGAGAGCCAGAGACAGAGAGAATGATTTTTATCACTATTTGGAGATGATCACAGAGGGAAGGCACTAGGCATCAAGAAGAATTAGGAAAGATTTCTTGTACATGGTGAGATTTTGTCTGAGACTTGAAGCAGGGAAACCAAGAGATAAAGATTAGAAAGGAAGGAATTCCAGCTATAGGAGAGAGCCAGTGAAAATGACCAAAGTCGGGAAATATAGTGTTCTGTGAGAGAAACGGCAAGGAGTCCAGTGTCATTTGATTGCATGAGACTTTGGGGTTTTCAGGTTATTTAGTTTCAAAATGAGGGAAATGTATGGCTGACATTTCTATTCAGGAAAGACACTACTCACTCATAGATGATACAGAAAGCATAGATTAAATAGAAAATAATTTAATCAACATGTAATAGCATAGTAATTAGCTAGGAAATACATGTAATGTGATTATTCTTAGCACTCCAACCCAAACAAACGAAGGCAACTTTCCACCAATTCATAAGCCAATGGAGAAAACGTCTTTCATGATCGAGAAGATGAAGCATCCTCTCCAGGCAACTCCTTCCCTACGTAGCTGTAATTTGCCCAAGCTGCTATTTAGCAATTTATTGGTAAGAACTGTTTTTTACACTCTGCAGGTATCATGTTGTTTTTCACTAACAGTATCTGGTGAGAGACTATGCCATAGGGAGGAATAGCCTCAAGGTTTCCCCCATCTGAGGCCATTTCTTCAGTTCTATATTAGGTGAAGAGAATGGAGCCTCTCTAACCTTGGGAGTTTGAAAGGTTGGTCCCAAGAGTGGCTTAGCACCCTGGTACCACAGTATTCTAGTGCCCGGGTGCCAGACTGCAACCAGCATTGATGCCTCAAGAAGGAAAGAGTGACCTTCTGTGACCCTATCCTAAGAGAGGACCCATCAGACAACAATGCCACCTTTGGACTGTATGCACTTGGTGATACCACTTTTATAAAAGGAACTACTGAGTTAGGTTTTGAGCTACTTTCCACAAAGATTAAGGAAATGTAAGAGAGAGTATTCCCCAGAGATATTTGGAGAAACATTTGATTTGTGGAAAAAGAAGATCCAGTGACTGCAAATCTATGAAACAGCAGCCACCATTTCCTTTATACTTCGTGACTATAAGCTCAAGAGGCTTTATTGACTGAGGTAATCATTGAATAGCTAGGCAGTCCAGTGGATAGAGAGAGAATATAGAGAGAACCACGCTTGATGATCAGGAAGCCCTAACTATGTGACCCTAGGTAAATCACTTAATTCTCTTTTCCTCAGTTTCCTCATTTCAAAAATGAGTTGGAGAAGGAAATGACAAATCACTTTAGTATCTCTGATGAAAAAAACTCCAAATAAGGTCACAAAAAGCCAGACAGGACTGAAATAAGTGAACAACAAAACATCCAACCCCCTTATTTTTTAGGGTAGGAAATGGAAATCCAGAAAGACTTAAGTGATCTTCCCAAAGCCACATATGCAGCAATTATAAAGGCAGAATTTGAACCTACATCCTCAGACCCAAGATCCATTGCTTTTTCCTCCATAGCTTAAGGGGACATCTTAAAGTACTCAACACATTGTTGGAGGAAGAGTCTTCAAATCAAAGGTATTGGGGGAAAGAAGGGAGGGGTGGAGGAGAAAACAGCAGAAGAACAGTTCATCAACAGGAATCAAAAGCACAAATGTAGAGGAGAGAACAATAGACTTGGAATCAGAAAACATGGAAGCAACTTACTAGTTGTGTCAACTTGGGCAAGCCATTGTGTCTCTTTGGTCCTCGGGCTCCTTATTTATTAGAAAAGGGGGGGTTAGACTAGCTGATCCTCATGGTCTCTTTCATCTCCAACATTAGAAGATCATTAGAACCTAGCAAAGGGAAATGTTGTGGGGAGAACCAAGCATAAAAGAATACCATGCATCCTGTAGAAGCTAATTTTGTCATTAGAAGAAGGATCATCATACCTCTAACATTGCTGCAGGGACCCCCAAAGACTCAGCATAATGAACTCAACTTGCCATACCCCAGGGATGGCTCTGACAAAAGCATTCATGTCAATGTTATCTCATAAGTTGCTGATTAAGCATTGTCTTTGCTGGTTCTGACATGTGATCAAGTGCATGACTGTAGGCTCCAAAAAAGTGCCATTCTTCTAGATAAGCCTCTGGAGAGAAGCAAAGAAAAACCTTCAGAGATGTTTTCTGGCAATCTAACAAGGTCAGCACTATGCCACCTCTTTTTCCTTACTCTGTTCTAGTTTAGAGTTAAGAAGTTTGACATATTCTTGTTTGGATGTTGTCCTTCATACTCAAAGAGGACCAAAATGAAATCTCTACTGATGTCTTTTTACTGGACCATAAATTATATTTAATGGAGACAGAGTTGCATCACTCACTCTTCCAGAGTCATTGAAGTCCAGTGGCAAAACAAAGGTCAAGACAACTGCCGATGGCCCAGGGATGCATTGGATGACCTTGGTTTCTCGTGTTTTTGCCACGTTCATGGCCACTGGAACAAATTGTTCCCCCTTCAACAGGGGGATGATTTTATATGCTGGGGTAGATACCCTGCCAACTCACTGATGGGCGTGAGGTCTGTCCATCACACAACCTGGTTAGTCCATCTGTCAAGATGGTTTACTAGGATATGGCTGTTGTGCATGCTACAGCTTCTTGGATACACAGGTAAGAGCTAAGTGGCAAGTGGATATCAAAGGAGGAAAGCAATCCTTGAAGAGCTTGTCAAGCCCCCCACTAGAGGTACTAGTCATCCTTGGACACCCCAAATACCACTCGACATATAATAGGGGACTAATGTATGTGTCAAATTTTTTTAAACCCTTACTTTCCATCTTGGAATCAATACTATGTATTGGTTCCAAGGCAGAAGAGTGGTAAGGACTAGGCAGTAGGAATTAAGTGACTTACCCAGGGTCACACAGCTGGGAAGTGTCTGAGGCCAGATTTGAACCTAGGACCTCCTATCTCTAGACCTGGCTCTCCATCCTCTGAACTACCCAGCTACCCCCTATGTGTTAATTTTAATTGCATTGCATCTCAAAGATTGTGTTGTTGTAAAGAGACATAAGACAACTTGAAGACCTTCAGTATAAATTGTCAATGATATGAAAAAATGAATAAGAAACAGTAAAGAGAACAAAATATGAACTCAGATTTCCTCTCCAGAAAACTTCAAGGAGAACACACTTTGGAAACTGTGGAACAGTTTTAGGAGGAGGAAATAACTGAAGTACAGTAGAAAGAACATTGGAATTGGAAACAAGAACACTCAGACTCCAACATTATCTAACTGCACTAACATTTAACTGGCATCTTCTCATTCTGTCCAAAAGAATATCATGAAAGACTTTGTCAAGTGCATTACTGAAAACAGTTGTACATGTTCATGGCAATCCCTTGATTTAGTCCAAAAGGGAAATGAGATTAGTCCTGTATGACTTATTCTTCTTTAATATATGTTGGTTTGTAGTAAATAGCAATTCCTTTTCTAAAAACTTACAAAGCATCCTTTTAATAATTTGCTATAGAATTCTTCCAGAAACTCACATCAGCTTCATTGGTCTAAATATCAACTTTTTCCCCCTTTTTGAAAAATTAGAACAAAAATACTAGGAAAGTCTGCCCATCTCTGAGTATTTCAATCATCATTAACAGTGCTTCTCTCCTCATATCTATGATGCTTTCAGTGCCCTGACGGGCTGATTTTCCAGGCTAGAATACCCTGGACTCAATCATCTCCCACCTTGGTTCTTGTCTCTCATCATTGCCCACTTATTTCTGATCTTTCTTCCCTAATCTGGAGAGCATTTGTTCTCCTTGGTAGGAAAAGAAGAAACTCCTTTAGGGAAATATATACAAATAGCATCCTTTTCACTATCATATAATATTTTCCTATTTACCAAATCAAGAGCCTGTACTAAGATAGTGGGAGTGAGAATAAAAGGAACAAGATGCCTATAAAAGATAATGGTCATTTTAGGGAGAATGTAGTTGAATTAATTATTAAATTAATTATTAATTAATTAATTATTAGACTTAGACTTAGGACACCAAGGATCAAATTCTGACTTTGACACTAACTCTAGGAATAGGAACATGAAGTGAGCCTCTCAGAGTTTCAGTCTAATTGATCTAATAATATCAGGACTTCCAATTTTATGGCCCAGTGGATAGAGGGCTAGCCTTAGAGGAAAGAAGATAAATATTCAAGGGCAGCCACCTATGTATAATGGCTTGGCTGTGTGGCCTTGGGTCAAAATATTCACTTTGATTAACTTTTTCCATGAACTATGCAATTTTCTAAGACTATAAACTGTAGATTCATTTTGTATCTCAGGATCCTCTGTTGGTGAAATCACATACCCAGAACAGCAATAACAATCTCAAAAAAAAAAAAAAAAGCTTTCCTCAAGGTTGCAGAGTCATTGAGAGCGAAGTCCTCTGCCAATCTAAAAATACCCCATAAATGTGAGTTCTTGCTGCTTTCTGAGTTTCCTTGGATATTTCTTATCAAGCCACGTGCCATTCCCCGAAGTCTATCAAATAAAATAGCCTATTGCCTTCAGCCCTGAGTGGCTTAACTCATTCTCATGTGAAGTCTACTTAAGTCAATTCCAGTGACAGATTCCAACATTACCTAACAATACTATAATCTAATTGACATCTTTTCCATCTGGTTGACAAGGTTGTCATTAAAGACCTTGTCAAGTGCCCTGCTAAAATCCAGTTATACCATGTTCATGGAAATGCCCTGATCTCAAATCTTTATCTTATGCCCAGCAGAAATTTGAAGAGCCAATTCTGTGTTTCCTTTAACCCTTCTTACCAGCATGACTTTAGCCTTGCTTAAAGGACCACTCATCTGTATTCATCCTCAGTTGTGTGCCCTGTTTGTTTTTTTTATCCCTTAAACAAGTCCTTTTTAAATCTTTAAGTTCCCCGATGAGCTCTGTTGAGGACACATTGGTCTCTTTAGACACATTCCTCTATTCTTTACCACCAGAATCAATGGCCACTTCATTAGTTGAATCTCATTCTAGAGAGCTTCCCCCTCTCACTTGAGCCAACTTCCGTTTTGGAGTTACAAGCCAGATACTGCCTATCCTATCTATGAACTCCTTTCAGCCTTCTCTGAAGTCTAGAGGAATGTCAGACTGTGCTTTCTCAACCACAGACTTTAAGATGGCACAGTCATTGCTGCTCAAGGTTCCCATTTCCTCTTCACTGACCACTTCCTTCTTATTGTTAAGAATCCAGTCCCAAATAGTAGTTCCCCCTTGTTGCTTCCGCCATCATCTAAAATATGAAATTATCAGAAAGTCAAGGCAGGAAACAGTCAGCTGCTCTCTTTTTTAACCACTCACCCAACCCATACCACACAATCCTGCTTCTACATCATCCTGTTGCTTTGATTTAGGAAGTCAACTTCCAGTGCCTCTAATTGGTCTACCTCTTCCTTCCACTGTGGTATTACTTCTCTTTCCCTTTCTTTGTCCCACCCAAATGTTCTCCACCATGCTCTATGACTACCACCCCTCCAAGGTTTGTTCATTTCCACACAAGCAAAGGTCTTTATGTGATTATAGAGGTCACCAAGCCAAGGGGGAGGGAGGTATGAGAGAGAGAGAGACAGAGAGAGAGAGAGAGAGAGAGAGAGAGAGAGAGAGAGAGAGAGAGAGAGAGAGAGAGCGAGAATGAGAACATTAATGGATCATTTACTGTGTGTCAGGAACTGTATGTACTAAGTGCTGGAGATAAAAATACAAGCAAAAAGAAAGATAGTCTCTCCTCTCAAGAAGCTTATATTCTAATGGGAGAAACTAGACAAAAAAGGGAGCTGAAAAGGGCATGGTAGAACACTGGGGACAGAGGTCCAGTTGGAGTCTGGGGAATCATGGTCTGAATCAGGATTGGAATAATCATGGTTAGCATGAATGATCCCTGCATTGGAGGTTCAGGATGAATTTACCAATCTAAGGAGACTTTAGAGGTGGAAATACTACCATCATGAAGATAACTACTGGGGCAGAGGTCCAAAAGAAGATCAGGGCATTATGGGGCAAACTAGACTTAGAGTAAATGTAGCTTAAGATGGGGGAAAGAAGTATGGTTGTGACTTGTGTATGGATACATATCCAATGTCTAAGATGCGATCTGAACTTGGGTCCTCTTGACTCTGGGTCCAGTGCCCTATCCATTTCACCACACCACTTCCTTTCCTTTACCACACCACCCTTCCATTCAGTGTGCTCTTTCTGATTATTGTGTCCTATCACCATTTCCCAGGTAGTTCCACTGAGTCCCAAAGAAATCTGCAAATCCATGCTTACTTCTTTGTTCAACTTTATTACTCAAAGTCTAAAGGGTTCTCTGACCTCATGAAAATCATTTCAGTCCCACTTCACACTTGTCTCCTTTGAGTACACTTCATATTCTGGAATAATGGAGGGGAGAAAGGCTTCCTTCAACCCTTTTACTTTCACCTCCTTCTTGGAGACTGATGTGCACTTGATGCTTGTTAAGCAGCTGTGACAAAAACACAAAGAGGTCACAACCTCCAAAGGTCACTAGAACAACTGTTTCCGCATTTATACTTATTGAAAGTGAGATCCTGGTTCTTATATTTTTCTTTTTGCTCCTCTAATGACCTCCAAAGTTTACTGCCTAAGTAAACTCCTTGTTTGTCATTCCTGCTCTTCCCTATGGTATCTGGATGAACAGTTTTATCTGAGCTCCTTCCTCCTCTCCATCCCCTTTTCAGTCTAAAGCCTTACACTTATCAGTCAGTCTCTGTCAAATATATTCTTCCCAGTCCTTGTTAGATATGCTGTCCCTGGCCAAAGACCAATCATTCCTGTATCACATGTCTTGCTCCAGAAAGCCTAATCCATCCTTTGACATCATTTTCCATATCCTACTTTCACTTCAATGAGTAGCAGCAATTAAAATGTCAGCAATGCCCTTAATTCTTTCCATTTCTGTCCCATTTCTGCTTTAGCCCAAAGAATCCTTTCCAGGTTCCTGATGGCAGTATAATTGATTTGCCCAGTTATCACTGGGAATGGTTAGCCTTTGACATTTCTCCCTATAACAGCACCACTCACATCTATTCCCTTTACTCACTCATATTGCCATTTACCTAGTTCAAGGACTAATCACATCTCTCCTGGACTATGGCAGTAGCATCCTAATTGGTCTTCAAGACTCAAGTCTTTCCCTGTTCCAATTCATCCTTCACACAGATACCAAAGTGTTTTCCTAAAGTAACTCTATGTTACTCTCTTGCTCAATAAATTCCAATAGCTCCCTATTATCCATAAGATGAAATAGAAGCTTATTTGTTTGTCATTTCAAGACCCTTCATAACCTAGGTCATGCCTTTCCAGCTTGATTATACATTATTGCCCTTTATGTTCTCTTGTGGCCTTCATGCTCTTCTTCATGCATGATACATGATGGCTGATGTCTTGATTTGCTCATCAATTGGATTTAAATGAGAAAGAGTTGCATAAAGTCAT
Source organism: Monodelphis domestica (assembly GCF_027887165.1). NCBI lineage: Eukaryota > Metazoa > Chordata > Mammalia > Didelphimorphia > Didelphidae > Monodelphis > Monodelphis domestica. The sequence continues at coordinate 512,685,662 of NC_077229.1, forward strand.
CATATTTTCCATCTCAGAATTTACTACCAGGAAGGAGCTTTATTTCTCATTCATCCAGGTTAGCTAGTCAACTAGCATTTTTAAAATTTAAATGTATTTATTACATTATAATGTTTAATATAATTTTAATATTAAATTACTAATTTTAAATTACTAAATTAAATTAATTTATATTAAATTTATTTGTTACATTAAAATACCCAGATGAAATATTTGTTATGTTAAAATAACTCTCTTTCAAATAATGAACTAGAGGAATTCCATGTGAATCGTAAAGATCTATAGGTATTGAGGCAGAGTGAAAGGTGCAGAACCAGGAGAACATTTTACACAGAGACCGATACACTGTGGTACAATAAAATGTAAAAGACTTTTCTTCTGGAAGCAATGCAATGACCCAGGACAATCCAGAGGAACTTATGAGAAAGAATGCTATCTACATCCAGAGAAAGAACTGTGGGAGCAGAAATGTAGAAGAAAATGTGGTTCTATGGGGATGTGATTAGGGTTTGGATGTTAAAAGATCCTTCTACTGCAAATATGAATAACATGGAAATAGGTTTTGAACAATAATACATGTATAACCCAGTAGTACTTCTTGTTGGCTCTAAGAGGGGGGAGGGAAAAGGGGGAGGGAAATCATGAATCATGTAACCATGGAAAAATATTCTAAATAAAAAAATAACACTCCCCCTCCCCTTCCCTCAATAGAAAGGCATCCTTTGACAAGAAGTTCTATGTGTATACAAAACTATGTCTTACTCGTTTCTATTTATCAATTCTTTCTCTGGAAGTGAACATGCACAAGTCATTCTTCAAACTATCTCTGTTGCTTTATATAATGTTCTCTTGGTTCTATTCGTTTCCCTCTTCAGAACTCCATGTAGGTCTTTCCATTAAAAAAAACGAACCCACTCCTCATTTCTTCTGGCACAGTAGTATTCCATCACAACAATAAGCCACAACTTCTTTAGCCATTCCCCAATTGATGGTCATCCCTTCAGTTTCTGACTCTTTGCCACCACAAAGAGAGCTGCTAGAAATATTTTAGAGCTTATGATCAAAATGGATACTTAACCGAGGCATAGAAGGAGATATCACAGCAAATTAGAAGAGTGGGGAATGTATCGACTAGCCTTTATTAAGTACCAAGCATTGCGCAACCATGTAGTTTCTTCCACTCTTCAATGAGGATCTAGTTATTTCTTCTTCCTGGAGTCACAATGAATAGGCTCTTCCACCCAACATCTATAGATCCATCTTTATCCTTACATGGAATGGGAAAAGTTGGTTTCTCCTCACAAAGTTCAGAGTCGTTTTCTTTGGGAAGAATCTCCTACCTTTTATAGAGCAGCAGCTGTTCAAAGATCCTTCTACCCTCCCTCCTCAGGGTCACATTCTTCAGTTAATTATCTGCCCCTCTGACCCCCAAGCACATGGTTTGTATTTTCCTTCTGTCTCTTCAGTGGCCGTATTTTCAATTCAGCCCCGATTGTCCATCCTTCGGAGGCATGCCTCGTACTCTGGAAAGCAAAGAGGCTTCTTCCAGCCCTTTTTTATCTTCTCTCCTCTCAGGAAGATTGACTTATATGTACCCACGTGTGTCCTTGCTAGTTGCAAGTAACAGAAACTCAAACAGGGTATTGTCCCTCATTAGTTTAGATTCTCCCTACCCAAGGCATTATGGGAGCATGTGTCCTTTCCACGGACTCAGACCTCCTTTCCTCAATACACACACTAAAATATGCTTTAGGAAAAACCCTTTTGTGTGAAAGATAGCTAATCTGTCACTGATATAGTTTGGTGCACTGTATGCTTTAGAGGTGCAGCCTCCATAGAGTTCTAGTGAGCAGTCAAAAAAAGTTGTTCCTTATCTCACCTGAAGACTTTCTATTAATGTCACTAAGCCTAAAGTTAGGAAGACCTGAGTTCAAATCCCATCTTAGAAGAGTTACTAGCCATGTGACCCCAGGCAAGTCACTTAACCACTTTTTACCTCAGTTTCCTCATCTGTAAAATGGGGGTCATAATAGCACTTAATTTCCAGAGTTGTGTTGAGACTCAAATGAGATAATAATTGCAAAGTGCCTGGCACATAGTAAGCATTATATAAATATTGGCTATTATTATTATTATTATTATTGCCTCCTACCTAACCAAATAAATAATGACATAGCCTCTTTCTCCACCTTGCAAAATAAATCACCTTAGCACAGGAATTATGGGATCTGATGCCCCAAAGCGACAAAACATTTCCTCTTAGATTCCCACAAGGGGCTATTTACTGTACTGAAACTTTTCTCCCCAAAGCACAATCTGCTAACAGATGAAGTCACGAACAGCATTTTGAGTGTCAGCATTTATGGGAGTCTTTGTCTCTGCTGCTCTTTCTCTCTCTCACACACACACATGCACATACACACACATGCACACGCACATGCACACATTACCATTTCCCTCCATCCCTCAGGACCTTTGAAAGGTTGCCTGTATAAATTACTCCCCAGTGAATTTCAGCAAAGATATTCATGGGGTTTATTGTCCCTCTTTGGTTAATGAAGAAATGGCGGCTCTCGGGAAAATAGAATGATGTGAGTTGCCTGGCTGGGGTCACACCATGAGTCCTTGGTTGGAGCTGAGACAAGGAAGGAGACCATCTGCTTGTCCTCTTGTGCTCTAACCACTTAACCATACTTCCTCTTTTCATCATTTATACCAGAAGCAGCTGTGGTTCCCATAGTAACCAATTTGCCTGAAATAGTAAGTATGTGGGGAACAAAACATTTAAAGCCAGTTCAGTCCTTTCAAACATAAACAGTGTCAAATTAAGGGCTGTTAACCAAGTCACTGGCTTTTGGAAAGACGTCCCAATAATATCCTTAACTAAGCTGGAGTGAGACGAATTCGGCTTTCTAAGCGGGACCTTCCTTCTGCTTTGTTTATCTTCTTCTCCTTCTTCTTAACATTCATTAGGTGCCAAGGTCTTAATCTCTTAAAATAAACTTTGGGCCAAGGCATTTTTATGACCAAAAGAATTTAACAAAGGTGGGAGTTTCGGAATCCCTATAGACAATGCAAGCGTCCCAAAGCCGAGATGGGACAGCGTCCAAATCCCACACAGAAACTTGGCAGCTTCCTGCACTATCACCAGTTTACAAGACGGAGGGCTTTTTGATACATTCTCCCATTGAGGCAGCTCCACTGGGAATCCATCGGGAATGGAGTTGAAGGGAACTTGAAGCTCAAGTTAGCAACACAGAAAAACTTTAGCTGGCGTTTTTTAGCTCCTTGCTATGGCGATCAAAGGGCTTGGGTGAAAAGCACGTATTCTATAAACTACATCCCAGACCTGAATGCTCCAGGAGAGTGATGTGCCTTCCCCTTACACTCTCTCCACTCTCCCCCTTTATCTTAAAGCTTCCCCATACCTCAAGATCCAAATGAAATCTTTTCTTTTCCAAAAAGCATTCCCTGGGCATTGATTCCAACCCATGAGCTCTTCCCCCTTTAAATCTATCTAAACCTCCTCAGACACTTCCCAGCTGAGTGACCCTGGGCAAGTCACTTAACCCCCATTGCTAGCCCTTACCTCTCTTCTGCCTTGGAACCAATACATACCATTCATTCTAAGATGAAAGATGAGTGTTTTTTTTTTTTAATCCACCTAAACTGCTTACCATATTCAAACGTTCACTGGTACCTAGTCTTTCATGTGTCTCCATTCAGAGTCATAACTAGAAGTCAACCAGAGCTTTGCTGCAGGGTACCAAAATGTAGAGGGCATTTACAGCACTTCCATTCCTCTGCAGATGAAAACAACTGAACTAAGCACCTACTTAGCAAGATCATTTTTTTATAGTTAGAAAGTTTGATTAGGCAAAATATGACCCTGCCAAAGTGTGTTCATTTCCTTCATCCAGCAGACTCACCCCTCCTCGGCTTTCTGTCCTTCCTATCTGAGCCTTTCTCAGATTTTGTCATGAGTTGAATTGGGGGAAAGATTAGTGCTGCTTAGCTCTGAAACCTTTTGTGAAACTTGGCCCAGGGTACCAAACTTTCTGGTTAGGGATCTATATTCATTCACTTAGAGTGTCTACTCTTTAAGGGTAAGAAATGCATGAATATGTCTTGGCATCCCCCAAAGAACCGAGCAAGTCATGGCTAGAGGTGAGTGAACTGTAATTCAATGTGAGGATGACAGTGTGATTGGGA